>NW_027472245.1:0-52254 GCF_965638725.1 Aptenodytes patagonicus | reverse complement strand
TTGCCATCCCTTGGCAGCCCTTCCACAGCCCCACAGACAGTGGGCTCTGGGCTTGCCAGCCAGCTCAGGGTGCCGACGTTTTTGCCTGCTCGCTGTCTGCGCCGCCTCCAGAGCCCAGCTCCGAAATTGCGAACGTCCAGCGACTGCTGCCACATGAAAGGTGCGAGGGCAGCCAGGTGTGGCTGGCCCTCACCTTCCCTTGGCAGCCCTTCCACAGCCCCACAGACTCTGGGGCTCCGGGCTTGCCAGCCAGCTCAGGGTGCCGACGTTGTTGCCTGCTCTCTCTCAGCGCCGCCTCCAGAGCCCACCTCGGAAATTGCGAACGTCCAGCGACTGCTGCTACACCAAAGGAGCGAGGCCTGCCAGGTGTGGCTGGCCCTCGCCATCCCTTGGCAGCCCTTCCACAGCCCCACAGACACTGGGGCTCCGGGCTTGCCAGCCAGCTCAGGGTGCCGACGTTGTTGCCTGCTCGCTGTCTGCGCCGCCTCCAGAGCCCAGCTCCGAAATTGCGAACGTCCAGCGACTGCTGCCACACGAAAGGTGCGAGGGCTGCCAGGTGTGGCTGGCCCTCGCCTTCCCTCGGCAGCCCTTCCACAGCCCCACAGACAGTGGGGCTCCAGGCGCGCCAGCCAGCTCAGGGTGCCGACGTTGTTGCCTGCTCGCTGTCTGCGCCGCCTCCAGAGCCCAGCTCCGAAATTGCGAACGTCCAGTGACTGCTGCCACACGAAAGGAGCGAGGGCTGCCAGGTGTGGCTGGCCCTCGCCTTCCCTTGGCAGCCCTTCCACAGCCCCACAGACAGTGGGGCTCCGGGCTCGCCAGCCAGCTCAGGGTGCCGACGTTGTTGCCTGCTCGCTGTCTGCGCCGCCTCCAGAGCCCAGCTCCGAAATTGCGAACGTCCAGCGACTGCTGCCACACGAAAGGAGCGAGGGCTGCCAGGTGTGGCTGGCCCTCGCCTTCCCTCGGCAGCCCTTCCACAGCCCCACAGACAGTGGGGCTCCGGGCTCGCCAGCCAGCTCAGGGTGCCGACGTTGTTGCCTGCTTGCTGTCTGCGCCGCCTCCAGAGCCCAGCTCCGAAATTGCGAACGTCCAGCGACTGCTGCCACACGAAAGGAGCGAGGGCTGCCAGGTGTGGCTGGCCCTCGCCTTCCCTTGGCAGCCCTTCCACAGCCCCACAGACAGTGGGGCTCCGGGCTCGCCAGCCAGCTCAGGGTGCCGACGTTGTTGCCTGCTCGCTGTCTGCGCCGCCTCCAGAGCCCAGCTCCGAAATTGCGAACGTCCAGCGACTGCTGCCACACGAAAGGTGCGAGGGCAGCCAGGTGTGGCTGGCCCTCGCCTTCCCTTGGCAGCCCTTCCACAGCCCCACAGACAGTGGGGCTCCGGGCTCGCCAGCCAGCTCAGGGTGCCGACGTTGTTGCCTGCTCGCTGTCTGCGCCGCCTCCAGAGCCCAGCTCCGAAATTGCGAACGTCCAGCGACTGCTGCCACACGAAAGGAGCGAGGGCTGCCAGGTGTGGCTGGCCCTCGCCTTCCCTCGGCAGCCCTTCCACAGCCCCACAGACAGTGGGGCTCCGGGCTCGCCAGCCAGCTCAGGGTGCCGACGTTGTTGCCTGCTCGCTGTCTGCGCCGCCTCCAGAGCCCAGCTCCGAAATTGCGAACGTCCAGCGACTGCTGCCACACGAAAGGAGCGAGGGCTGCCAGGTGTGGCTGGCCCTCGCCTTCCCTTGGCAGCCCTTCCACAGCCCCACAGACAGTGGGGCTCCGGGCTCGCCAGCCAGCTCAGGGTGCCGACGTTTTTGCCTGCTCTCTCGCAGCGCCGCCTCCAGAGCCCAGCTCCGAAATTGCGAACGTCCAGCGACTGCTGCCACACGAAAGGAGCGAGGGCTGCCAGGTGTGGCTGGCCCTCGCCTTCCCTTGGCAGCCCTTCCACAGCCCCACAGACAGTGGGGCTCCGGGCTCGCCAGCCAGCTCAGGGTGCCGACGTTCTTGCCTGCTCGCTGTCTGCGCCGCCTCCAGAGCCCAGCTCTGAAATTGCGAACGTCCAGCGACTGCTGCCACACCAAAGGTGCGAGGGCTGCCAGGTGTGGCTGGCCCTCGCCTTCCCTTGGCAGCCCTTCCACAGCCCCACAGACAGTGGGGCTCCGGGCTCGCCAGCCAGCTCAGGGTGCCGACGTTGTTGCCTGCTCGCTGTCTGCGCCGCCTCCAGAGCCCAGCTCCGAAATTGCGAACGTCCAGCGACTGCTGCCACACGAAAGGAGCGAGGGCTGCCAGGTGTGGCTAGCCCTCGCCTTCCCTTGGCAGCCCTTCCACAGCCCCACAGACAGTGGGGCTCCGGGCTCGCCAGCCAGCTCAGGGTGCCGACGTTGTTGCCTGCTCGCTGTCTGCGCCGCCTCCAGAGCCCAGCTCCAAAATTGCGAACGTCCAGCGACTGCTGCCACACGAAAGGAGCGAGGGCTGCCAGGTGTGGCTGGCCCTCGCCTTCCCTTGGCAGCCCTTCCACAGCCCCACAGACACTGGGGCTCCTGGCTTGCCAGCCAGCTCAGGGTGCCGACGTTGTTGCCTGCTCGCTGTCTGCGCCGCCTCCAGAGCCCAGCTCCGAAATTGCGAACGTCCAGCGACTGCTGCCACACGAAAGGAGCGAGGGCTGCCAGGTGTGGCTGGCCCTCGCCTTCCCTTGGCAGCCCTTCCACAGCCCCACAGACAGTGGGGCTCCGGGCTCGCCAGCCAGCTCAGGGTGCCGACGTTGTTGCCTGCTCGCTGTCTGCGCCGCCTCCAGAGCCCAGCTCCGAAATTGCGAACGTCCAGCGACTGCTGCCACACGAAAGGAGCGAGGGCTGCCAGGTGTGGCTGGCCCTCGCCTTCCCTTGGCAGCCCTTCCACAGCCCCACAGACAGTGGGGCTCCGGGCTCGCCAGCCAGCTCAGGGTGCCGACGTTGTTGCCTGCTCGCTGTCTGCGCCGCCGCCAGAGCCCACCTCGGAAATTGCGAACGTCCAGCGACTGCTGCCACACGAAAGGTGTGAGGGCTGCCAGGTGTGCCTGGCCCTCGCCATCCCTTGGCAGCCCTTCCACAGCCCCACAGACAGTGGGGCTCCAGGCGCGCCAGCCAGCTCAGGGTGCCGACGTTGTTGCCTGCTCGCTGTCTGCGCCGCCTCCAGAGCCCAGCTCCGAAATTGCGAACGTCCAGCGACTGCTGCCAGACGAAAGGAGCGAGGGCTGCCAGGTGTGGCTGGCCCTCGCCTTCCCTTGGCAGCCCTTCCACAGCCCCACAGACAGTGGGGCTCCGGGCTCGCCAGCCAGCTCAGGGTGCCGACGTTTTTGCCTGCTCTCTCTCAGCGCCGCCTCCAGAGTCCACCTCGGAAATTGCGAACGTCCAGCGACTGCTGCCACACGAAAGGAGCGAGGGCTGCCAGGTGTGGCTGGCCCTCACCATCCCTTGGCAGCCCTTCCACAAGCCCACAGACACTGCGGCTCAGGGCTTGCCAGCCAGCTCAGGGTGCCGACGTTGTTGCCTGCTCGCTGTCTGCGCCGCCTCCAGAGCCCAGCTCCGAAATTGCGAACGTCCAGCGACTGCTGCCACACGAAAGGTGCGAGGGCTGCCAGGTGTGGCTGGCCCTCGCCTTCCCTTGGCAGCCCTTCCACAGCCCCACAGACAGTGGGGCTCCAGGCTCGCCAGCCAGCTCAGGGTGCCGACGTTGTTGCCTGCTCGCTGTCTGCGCCGCCTCCAGAGCCCAGCTCCGAAATTGCGAACGTCCAGCGACTGCTGCCACACGAAAGGAGCGAGGGCTGCCAGGTGTGGCTGGCCCTTGCCATCCCTTCGCAGCCCTTCCAAAGCCCCACAGACAGTGGGGCTCTGGGCTTGCCAGCCAGCTCAGGGTGCCGACGTTTTTGCCTGCTCGCTGTCTGCGCCGCCTCCAGAGCCCAGCTCCGAAATTGCGAACGTCCAGCGACTGCTGCCACACGAAAGGTGCGAGGGCAGCCAGGTGTGGCTGGCCCTCACCTTCCCTTGGCAGCCCTTCCACAGCCCCACAGACAGTGGGGCTCCAGGCGCGCCAGCCAGCTCAGGGTGCCGACGTTGTTGCCTGCTCTCTCTCAGCGCCGCCTCCAGAGCCCACCTCGGAAATTGCGAACGTCCAGCGACTGCTGCTACACCAAAGGAGCGAGGCCTGCCAGGTGTGGCTGGCCCTCGCCATCCCTTGGCAGCCCTTCCACAGCCCCACAGACACTGGGGCTCCGGGCTTGCCAGCCAGCTCAGGGTGCCGACGTTGTTGCCTGCTCGCTGTCTGCGCCGCCTCCAGAGCCCAGCTCCGAAATTGCGAACGTCCAGCGACTGCTGCCACACGAAAGGTGCGAGGGCTGCCAGGTGTGGCTGGCCCTCGCCTTCCCTCGGCAGCCCTTCCACAGCCCCACAGACAGTGGGGCTCCAGGCGCGCCAGCCAGCTCAGGGTGCCGACGTTGTTGCCTGCTCGCTGTCTGCGCCGCCTCCAGAGCCCAGCTCCGAAATTGCGAACGTCCAGTGACTGCTGCCACACGAAAGGAGCGAGGGCTGCCAGGTGTGGCTGGCCCTCGCCTTCCCTTGGCAGCCCTTCCACAGCCCCACAGACAGTGGGGCTCCGGGCTCGCCAGCCAGCTCAGGGTGCCGACGTTGTTGCCTGCTCGCTGTCTGCGCCGCCTCCAGAGCCCAGCTCCGAAATTGCGAACGTCCAGCGACTGCTGCCACACGAAAGGAGCGAGGGCTGCCAGGTGTGGCTGGCCCTCGCCTTCCCTCGGCAGCCCTTCCACAGCCCCACAGACAGTGGGGCTCCGGGCTCGCCAGCCAGCTCAGGGTGCCGACGTTGTTGCCTGCTTGCTGTCTGCGCCGCCTCCAGAGCCCAGCTCCGAAATTGCGAACGTCCAGCGACTGCTGCCACACGAAAGGAGCGAGGGCTGCCAGGTGTGGCTGGCCCTCGCCTTCCCTTGGCAGCCCTTCCACAGCCCCACAGACAGTGGGGCTCCGGGCTCGCCAGCCAGCTCAGGGTGCCGACGTTGTTGCCTGCTCGCTGTCTGCGCCGCCTCCAGAGCCCAGCTCCGAAATTGCGAACGTCCAGCGACTGCTGCCACACGAAAGGTGCGAGGGCAGCCAGGTGTGGCTGGCCCTCGCCTTCCCTTGGCAGCCCTTCCACAGCCCCACAGACAGTGGGGCTCCGGGCTCGCCAGCCAGCTCAGGGTGCCGACGTTGTTGCCTGCTCGCTGTCTGCGCCGCCTCCAGAGCCCAGCTCCGAAATTGCGAACGTCCAGCGACTGCTGCCACACGAAAGGAGCGAGGGCTGCCAGGTGTGGCTGGCCCTCGCCTTCCCTCGGCAGCCCTTCCACAGCCCCACAGACAGTGGGGCTCCGGGCTCGCCAGCCAGCTCAGGGTGCCGACGTTGTTGCCTGCTCGCTGTCTGCGCCGCCTCCAGAGCCCAGCTCCGAAATTGCGAACGTCCAGCGACTGCTGCCACACGAAAGGAGCGAGGGCTGCCAGGTGTGGCTGGCCCTCGCCTTCCCTTGGCAGCCCTTCCACAGCCCCACAGACAGTGGGGCTCCGGGCTCGCCAGCCAGCTCAGGGTGCCGACGTTTTTGCCTGCTCTCTCTCAGCGCCGCCTCCAGAGCCCAGCTCCGAAATTGCGAACGTCCAGCGACTGCTGCCACACGAAAGGAGCGAGGGCTGCCAGGTGTGGCTGGCCCTCGCCTTCCCTTGGCAGCCCTTCCACAGCCCCACAGACAGTGGGGCTCCGGGCTCGCCAGCCAGCTCAGGGTGCCGACGTTGTTGCCTGCTCGCTGTCTGCGCCGCCTCCAGAGCCCAGCTCCGAAATTGCGAACGTCCAGCGACTGCTGCCACACGAAAGGAGCGAGGGCTGCCAGGTGTGGCTGGCCCTCGCCTTCCCTTGGCAGCCCTTCCACAGCCCCACAGACAGTGGGGCTCCGGGCTCGCCAGCCAGCTCAGGGTGCCGACGTTCTTGCCTGCTCGCTGTCTGCGCCGCCTCCAGAGCCCAGCTCTGAAATTGCGAACGTCCAGCGACTGCTGCCACACCAAAGGTGCGAGGGCTGCCAGGTGTGGCTGGCCCTCGCCTTCCCTTGGCAGCCCTTCCACAGCCCCACAGACAGTGGGGCTCCGGGCTCGCCAGCCAGCTCAGGGTGCCGACGTTGTTGCCTGCTCGCTGTCTGCGCCGCCTCCAGAGCCCAGCTCCGAAATTGCGAACGTCCAGCGACTGCTGCCACACGAAAGGAGCGAGGGCTGCCAGGTGTGGCTGGCCCTCGCCTTCCCTTGGCAGCCCTTCCACAGCCCCACAGACAGTGGGGCTCCGGGCTCGCCAGCCAGCTCAGGGTGCCGACGTTCTTGCCTGCTCGCTGTCTGCGCCGCCTCCAGAGCCCAGCTCTGAAATTGCGAACGTCCAGTGACTGCTGCCACACCAAAGGTGCGAGGGCTGCCAGGTGTGGCTGGCCCTCGCCTTCCCTTGGCAGCCCTTCCACAGCCCCACAGACAGTGGGGCTCCGGGCTCGCCAGCCAGCTCAGGGTGCCGACGTTGTTGCCTGCTCGCTGTCTGCGCCGCCTCCAGAGCCCAGCTCCGAAATTGCGAACGTCCAGCGACTGCTGCCACACGAAAGGAGCGAGGGCTGCCAGGTGTGGCTGGCCCTCGCCTTCCCTCGGCAGCCCTTCCACAGCCCCACAGACAGTGGGGCTCCGGGCTCGCCAGCCAGCTCAGGGTGCCGACGTTGTTGCCTGCTTGCTGTCTGCGCCGCCTCCAGAGCCCAGCTCCGAAATTGCGAACGTCCAGCGACTGCTGCCACACGAAAGGAGCGAGGGCTGCCAGGTGTGGCTGGCCCTCGCCTTCCCTTGGCAGCCCTTCCACAGCCCCACAGACAGTGGGGCTCCGGGCTCGCCAGCCAGCTCAGGGTGCCGACGTTGTTGCCTGCTCGCTGTCTGCGCCGCCTCCAGAGCCCAGCTCCGAAATTGCGAACGTCCAGCGACTGCTGCCACACGAAAGGTGCGAGGGCAGCCAGGTGTGGCTGGCCCTCGCCTTCCCTTGGCAGCCCTTCCACAGCCCCACAGACAGTGGAGCTCCGGGCTCGCCAGCCAGCTCAGGGTGCCGACGTTGTTGCCTGCTCGCTGTCTGCGCCGCCTCCAGAGCCCAGCTCCGAAATTGCGAACGTCCAGCGACTGCTGCCACACGAAAGGAGCGAGGGCTGCCAGGTGTGGCTGGCCCTCGCCTTCCCTCGGCAGCCCTTCCACAGCCCCACAGACAGTGGGGCTCCGGGCTCGCCAGCCAGCTCAGGGTGCCGACGTTGTTGCCTGCTCGCTGTCTGCGCCGCCTCCAGAGCCCAGCTCCGAAATTGCGAACGTCCAGCGACTGCTGCCACACGAAAGGAGCGAGGGCTGCCAGGTGTGGCTGGCCCTCGCCTTCCCTTGGCAGCCCTTCCACAGCCCCACAGACAGTGGGGCTCCGGGCTCGCCAGCCAGCTCAGGGTGCCGACGTTTTTGCCTGCTCTCTCTCAGCGCCGCCTCCAGAGCCCAGCTCCGAAATTGCGAACGTCCAGCGACTGCTGCCACACGAAAGGAGCGAGGGCTGCCAGGTGTGGCTGGCCCTCGCCTTCCCTTGGCAGCCCTTCCACAGCCCCACAGACAGTGGGGCTCCGGGCTCGCCAGCCAGCTCAGGGTGCCGACGTTGTTGCCTGCTCGCTGTCTGCGCCGCCTCCAGAGCCCAGCTCCGAAATTGCGAACGTCCAGCGACTGCTGCCACACGAAAGGAGCGAGGGCTGCCAGGTGTGGCTGGCCCTCGCCTTCCCTTGGCAGCCCTTCCACAGCCCCACAGACAGTGGGGCTCCGGGCTCGCCAGCCAGCTCAGGGTGCCGACGTTCTTGCCTGCTCGCTGTCTGCGCCGCCTCCAGAGCCCAGCTCTGAAATTGCGAACGTCCAGCGACTGCTGCCACACCAAAGGTGCGAGGGCTGCCAGGTGTGGCTGGCCCTCGCCTTCCCTTGGCAGCCCTTCCACAGCCCCACAGACAGTGGGGCTCCGGGCTCGCCAGCCAGCTCAGGGTGCCGACGTTGTTGCCTGCTCGCTGTCTGCGCCGCCTCCAGAGCCCAGCTCCGAAATTGTGAACGTCCAGCGACTGCTGCCACACGAAAGGAGCGAGGGCTGCCAGGTGTGGCTAGCCCTCGCCTTCCCTTGGCAGCCCTTCCACAGCCCCACAGACAGTGGGGCTCCGGGCTCGCCAGCCAGCTCAGGGTGCCGACGTTGTTGCCTGCTCGCTGTCTGCGCCGCCTCCAGAGCCCAGCTCCAAAATTGCGAACGTCCAGCGACTGCTGCCACACGAAAGGAGCGAGGGCTGCCAGGTGTGGCTGGCCCTCGCCTTCCCTTGGCAGCCCTTCCACAGCCCCACAGACACTGGGGCTCCGGGCTCACCAGCCAGCTCAGGGTGCCGACGTTGTTGCCTGCTCGCTGTCTGCGCCGCCTCCAGAGCCCAGCTCCGAAATTGCGAACGTCCAGCGACTGCTGCCACACGAAAGGAGCGAGGGCTGCCAGGTGTGGCTGGCCCTCGCCTTCCCTTGGCAGCCCTTCCACAGCCCCACAGACAGTGGGGCTCCGGGCTCGCCAGCCAGCTCAGGGTGCCGACGTTGTTGCCTGCTCGCTGTCTGCGCCGCCTCCAGAGCCCAGCTCCGAAATTGCGAACGTCCAGCGACTGCTGCCACACGAAAGGAGCGAGGGCTGCCAGGTGTGGCTGGCCCTCGCCTTCCCTTGGCAGCCCTTCCACAGCCCCACAGACAGTGGGGCTCCGGGCTCGCCAGCCAGCTCAGGGTGCCGACGTTGTTGCCTGCTCGCTGTCTGCGCCGCCGCCAGAGCCCACCTCGGAAATTGCGAACGTCCAGCGACTGCTGCCACACGAAAGGTGCGAGGGCTGCCAGGTGTGCCTGGCCCTCGCCATCCCTTGGCAGCCCTTCCACAGCCCCACAGACAGTGGGGCTCCAGGCGCGCCAGCCAGCTCAGGGTGCCGACGTTGTTGCCTGCTCGCTGTCTGCGCCGCCTCCAGAGCCCAGCTCCGAAATTGCGAACGTCCAGCGACTGCTGCCACACGAAAGGTGCGAGGGCAGCCAGGTGTGGCTGGCCCTCGCCTTCCCTTGGCAGCCCTTCCACAGCCCCACAGACAGTGGGGCTCCGGGCTCGCCAGCCAGCTCAGGGTGCCGACGTTTTTGCCTGCTCTCTCTCAGCGCCGCCTCCAGAGTCCACCTCGGAAATTGCGAACGTCCAGCGACTGCTGCCACACGAAAGGAGCGAGGGCTGCCAGGTGTGGCTGGCCCTCACCATCCCTTGGCAGCCCTTCCACAAGCCCACAGACACTGCGGCTCAGGGCTTGCCAGCCAGCTCAGGGTGCCGACGTTGTTGCCTGCTCGCTGTCTGCGCCGCCTCCAGAGCCCAGCTCCGAAATTGCGAACGTCCAGCGACTGCTGCCACACGAAAGGTGCGAGGGCTGCCAGGTGTGGCTGGCCCTCGCCTTCCCTTGGCAGCCCTTCCACAGCCCCACAGACAGTGGGGCTCCAGGCTCGCCAGCCAGCTCAGGGTGCCGACGTTGTTGCCTGCTCGCTGTCTGCGCCGCCTCCAGAGCCCAGCTCCGAAATTGCGAACGTCCAGCGACTGCTGCCACACGAAAGGAGCGAGGGCTGCCAGGTGTGGCTGGCCCTTGCCATCCCTTCGCAGCCCTTCCAAAGCCCCACAGACAGTGGGGCTCTGGGCTTGCCAGCCAGCTCAGGGTGCCGACGTTTTTGCCTGCTCGCTGTCTGCGCCGCCTCCAGAGCCCAGCTCCGAAATTGCGAACGTCCAGCGACTGCTGCCACACGAAAGGTGCGAGGGCAGCCAGGTGTGGCTGGCCCTCACCTTCCCTTGGCAGCCCTTCCACAGCCCCACAGACAGTGGGGCTCCAGGCTTGCCAGCCAGCTCAGGGTGCCGACGTTGTTGCCTGCTCTCTCTCAGCGCCGCCTCCAGAGCCCACCTCGGAAATTGCGAACGTCCAGCGACTGCTGCTACACCAAAGGAGCGAGGGCTGCCAGGTGTGGCTGGCCCTCGCCATCCCTTGGCAGCCCTTCCACAACCCCACAGACAGTGGGGCTCCGGGCTCGCCAGCCAGCTCAGGGTGCCGACGTTGTTGCCTGCTCGCTGTCTGCGCCGCCTCCAGAGCCCAGCTCCGAAATTGCGAACGTCCAGCGACTGCTGCCACATGAAAGGTGCGAGGGCTGCCAGGTGTGGCTGGCCCTCGCCTTCCCTCGGCAGCCCTTCCACAGCCCCACAGACAGTGGGGCTCCAGGCGCGCCAGCCAGCTCAGGGTGCCGACGTTGTTGCCTGCTCGCTGTCTGCGCCGCCTCCAGAGCCCAGCTCCGAAATTGCGAACGTCCAGTGACTGCTGCCACACGAAAGGAGCGAGGGCTGCCAGGTGTGGCTGGCCCTCGCCTTCCCTTGGCAGCCCTTCCACAGCCCCACAGACAGTGGGGCTCCGGGCTCGCCAGCCAGCTCAGGGTGCCGACGTTGTTGCCTGCTCGCTGTCTGCGCCGCCTCCAGAGCCCAGCTCCGAAATTGCGAACGTCCAGCGACTGCTGCCACACGAAAGGAGCGAGGGCTGCCAGGTGTGGCTGGCCCTCGCCTTCCCTCGGCAGCCCTTCCACAGCCCCACAGACAGTGGGGCTCCGGGCTCGCCAGCCAGCTCAGGGTGCCGACGTTGTTGCCTGCTCGCTGTCTGCGCCGCCTCCAGAGCCCAGCTCCGAAATTGCGAACGTCCAGCGACTGCTGCCACACGAAAGGAGCGAGGGCTGCCAGGTGTGGCTGGCCCTCGCCTTCCCTTGGCAGCCCTTCCACAGCCCCACAGACAGTGGGGCTCCGGGCTTGCCAGCCAGCTCAGGGTGCCGACGTTGTTGCCTGCTCGCTGTCTGCGCCGCCTCCAGAGCCCAGCTCCGAAATTGCGAACGTCCAGCGACTGCTGCCACACGAAAGGTGCGAGGGCAGCCAGGTGTGGCTGGCCCTCGCCTTCCCTTGGCAGCCCTTCCACAGCCCCACAGACAGTGGGGCTCCGGGCTCGCCAGCCAGCTCAGGGTGCCAACGTTTTTGCCTGCTCTCTCTCAGCGCCGCCTCCAGAGCCCACCTCGGAAATTGCGAACGTCCAGCGACTGCTGCCACACGAAAGGAGCGAGGGCTGCCAGGTGTGGCTGGCCCTCACCATCCCTTGGCAGCCCTTCCACAAGCCCACAGACACTGCGGCTCAGGGCTTGCCAGCCAGCTCAGGGTGCCGACGTTGTTGCCTGCTCGCTGTCTGCGCCGCCTCCAGAGCCCAGCTCCGAAATGGCGAACGTCCAGCGACTGCTGCCACACGAAAGGTGCGAGGGCTGCCAGGTGTGGCTGGCCCTCGCCTTCCCTCGGCAGCCCTTCCACAGCCCCACAGACAGTGGTGCTCCAGGCTCGCCAGCCAGCTCAGGGTGCCGACGTTGTTGCCTGCTCGCTGTCTGCGCCGCCTCCAGAGCCCAGCTCCGAAATTGCGAACGTCCAGCGACTGCTGCCACACGAAAGGAGCGAGGGCTGCCAGGTGTGGCTGGCCCTCGCCTTCCCTTGGCAGCCCTTCCACAGCCCCACAGACAGTGGGGCTCCGGGCTCGCCAGCCAGCTCAGGGTGCCGACGTTGTTGCCTGCTCGCTGTCTGCGCCGCCTCCAGAGCCCAGCTCCGAAATTGCGAACGTCCAGCGACTGCTGCCACACGAAAGGAGCGAGGGCTGCCAGGTGTGGCTGGCCCTCGCCTTCCCTTGGCAGCCCTTCCACAGCCCCACAGACAGTGGGGCTCCGGGCTCGCCAGCCAGCTCAGGGTGCCGACGTTGTTGCCTGCTCGCTGTCTGCGCCGCCTCCAGAGCCCAGCTCCGAAATAGCGAACGTCCAGCGACTGCTGCCACACGAAAGGAGCGAGGGCTGCCAGGTGTGGCTGGCCCTCGCCTTCCCTTGGCAGCCCTTCCACAGCCCCACAGACAGTGGGGCTCCGGGCTCGCCAGCCAGCTCAGGGTGCCGACGTTGTTGCCTGCTCGCTGTCTGCGCCGCCTCCAGAGCCCAGCTCCGAAATTGCGAACGTCCAGCGACTGCTGCCACACGAAAGGAGCGAGGGCTGCCAGGTGTGGCTGGCCCTCGCCTTCCCTTGGCAGCCCTTCCACAGCCCCACAGACAGTGGGGCTCCGGGCTCGCCAGCCAGCTCAGGGTGCCGACGTTGTTGCCTGCTCGCTGTCTGCGCCGCCTCCAGAGCCCAGCTCCGAAATTGCGAACGTCCAGCGACTGCTGCCACACGAAAGGAGCGAGGGCTGCCAGGTGTGGCTGGCCCTCGCCTTCCCTTGGCAGCCCTTCCACAGCCCCACAGACAGTGGGGCTCCGGGCTCGCCAGCCAGCTCAGGGTGCCGACGTTCTTGCCTGCTCGCTGTCTGCGCCGCCTCCAGAGCCCAGCTCTGAAATTGCGAACGTCCAGCGACTGCTGCCACACCAAAGGTGCGAGGGCTGCCAGGTGTGGCTGGCCCTCGCCTTCCCTTGGCAGCCCTTCCACAGCCCCACAGACAGTGGGGCTCCGGGCTCGCCAGCCAGCTCAGGGTGCCGACGTTGTTGCCTGCTCGCTGTCTGCGCCGCCTCCAGAGCCCAGCTCCGAAATTGCGAACGTCCAGCGACTGCTGCCACACGAAAGGAGCGAGGGCTGCCAGGTGTGGCTGGCCCTCGCCTTCCCTTGGCAGCCCTTCCACAGCCCCACAGACAGTGGGGCTCCGGGCTCGCCAGCCAGCTCAGGGTGCCGACGTTGTTGCCTGCTCGCTGTCTGCGCCGCCTCCAGAGCCCAGCTCCGAAATTGCGAACGTCCAGCGACTGCTGCCACACGAAAGGAGCGAGGGCTGCCAGGTGTGGCTGGCCCTCGCCTTCCCTTGGCAGCCCTTCCACAGCCCCACAGACAGTGGGGCTCCGGGCTCGCCAGCCAGCTCAGGGTGCCGACGTTGTTGCCTGCTCGCTGTCTGCGCCGCCTCCAGAGCCCAGCTCCAAAATTGCGAACGTCCAGCGACTGCTGCCACACGAAAGGAGCGAGGGCTGCCAGGTGTGGCTGGCCCTCGCCTTCCCTTGGCAGCCCTTCCACAGCCCCACAGACACTGGGGCTCCTGGCTTGCCAGCCAGCTCAGGGTGCCGACGTTGTTGCCTGCTCGCTGTCTGCGCCGCCTCCAGAGCCCAGCTCCGAAATTGCGAACGTCCAGCGACTGCTGCCACACAAAAGGAGCGAGGGCTGCCAGGTGTGGCTGGCCCTCGCCTTCCCTTGGCAGCCCTTCCACAGCCCCACAGACAGTGGGGCTCCGGGCTCGCCAGCCAGCTCAGGGTGCCGACGTTGTTGCCTGCTCGCTGTCTGCGCCGCCTCCAGAGCCCAGCTCCGAAATTGCGAACGTCCAGCGACTGCTGCCACACGAAAGGAGCGAGGGCTGCCAGGTGTGGCTGGCCCTCGCCTTCCCTTGGCAGCCCTTCCACAGCCCCACAGACAGTGGGGCTCCGGGCTCGCCAGCCAGCTCAGGGTGCCGACGTTGTTGCCTGCTCGCTGTCTGCGCCGCCTCCAGAGCCCAGCTCCGAAATTGCGAACGTCCAGCGACTGCTGCCACACGAAAGGTGCGAGGGCTGCCAGGTGTGCCTGGCCCTCGCCATCCCTTGGCAGCCCTTCCACAGCCCCACAGACAGTGGGGCTCCAGGCGCGCCAGCCAGCTCAGGGTGCCGACGTTGTTGCCTGCTCGCTGTCTGCGCCGCCTCCAGAGCCCAGCTCCGAAATTGCGAACGTCCAGCGACTGCTGCCACACGAAAGGTGCGAGGGCAGCCAGGTGTGGCTGGCCCTCGCCTTCCCTTGGCAGCCCTTCCACAGCCCCACAGACAGTGGGGCTCCGGGCTCGCCAGCCAGCTCAGGGTGCCGACGTTTTTGCCTGCTCTCTCTCAGCGCCGCCTCCAGAGCCCACCTCGGAAATTGCGAACGTCCAGCGACTGCTGCCACACGAAAGGAGCGAGGGCTGCCAGGTGTGGCTGGCCCTCACCATCCCTTGGCAGCCCTTCCACAAGCCCACAGACACTGCGGCTCAGGGCTTGCCAGCCAGCTCAGGGTGCCGACGTTGTTGCCTGCTCGCTGTCTGCGCCGCCTCCAGAGCCCAGCTCCGAAATGGCGAACGTCCAGCGACTGCTGCCACACGAAAGGTGCGAGGGCTGCCAGGTGTGGCTGGCCCTCGCCTTCCCTTGGCAGCCCTTCCACAGCCCCACAGACAGTGGGGCTCCAGGCTCGCCAGCCAGCTCAGGGTGCCGACGTTGTTGCCTGCTCGCTGTCTGCGCCGCCTCCAGAGCCCAGCTCCGAAATTGCGAACGTCCAGCGACTGCTGCCACACGAAAGGAGCGAGGGCTGCCAGGTGTGGCTGGCCCTCCCCTTCCCTTGGCAGCCCTTCCACAGCCCCACAGACAGTGGGGCTCCGGGCTCGCCAGCCAGCTCAGGGTGCCGACGTTGTTGCCTGCTCGCTGTCTGCGCCGCCTCCAGAGCCCAGCTCCGAAATTGCGAACGTCCAGCGACTGCTGCCACACGAAAGGAGCGAGGGCTGCCAGGTGTGGCTGGCCCTCGCCTTCCCTTGGCAGCCCTTCCACAGCCCCACAGACAGTGGGGCTCCGGGCTCGCCAGCCAGCTCAGGGTGCCGACGTTGTTGCCTGCTCGCTGTCTGCGCCGCCTCCAGAGCCCAGCTCCGAAATAGCGAACGTCCAGCGACTGCTGCCACACGAAAGGAGCGAGGGCTGCCAGGTGTGGCTGGCCCTCGCCTTCCCTTGGCAGCCCTTCCACAGCCCCACAGACAGTGGGGCTCCGGGCTCGCCAGCCAGCTCAGGGTGCCGACGTTGTTGCCTGCTCGCTGTCTGCGCCGCCTCCAGAGCCCTGCTCCGAAATTGCGAACGTCCAGCGACTGCTGCCACACGAAAGGAGCGAGGGCTGCCAGGTGTGGCTGGCCCTCGCCTTCCCTTGGCAGCCCTTCCACAGCCCCACAGACAGTGGGGCTCCGGGCTCGCCAGCCAGCTCAGGGTGCCGACGTTGTTGCCTGCTCGCTGTCTGCGCCGCCTCCAGAGCCCAGCTCCGAAATTGCGAACGTCCAGCCACTGCTGCCACACGAAAGGAGCGAGGGCTGCCAGGTGTGGCTGGCCCTCGCCTTCCCTTGGCAGCCCTTCCACAGCCCCACAGACAGTGGGGCTCCGGGCTCGCCAGCCAGCTCAGGGTGCCGATGTTCTTGCCTGCTCGCTGTCTGCGCCGCCTCCAGAGCCCAGCTCTGAAATTGCGAACGTCCAGCGACTGCTGCCACACCAAAGGTGCGAGGGCTGCCAGGTGTGGCTGGCCCTCGCCTTCCCTTGGCAGCCCTTCCACAGCCCCACAGACAGTGGGGCTCCGGGCTCGCCAGCCAGCTCAGGGTGCCGACGTTGTTGCCTGCTCGCTGTCTGCGCCGCCTCCAGAGCCCAGCTCCGAAATTGCGAACGTCCAGCGACTGCTGCCACACGAAAGGAGCGAGGGCTGCCAGGTGTGGCTGGCCCTCGCCTTCCCTTGGCAGCCCTTCCACAGCCCCACAGACAGTGGGGCTCCGGGCTCGCCAGCCAGCTCAGGGTGCCGACGTTGTTGCCTGCTCGCTGTCTGCGCCGCCTCCAGAGCCCAGCTCCGAAATTGCGAACGTCCAGCGACTGCTGCCACACGAAAGGAGCGAGGGCTGCCAGGTGTGGCTGGCCCTCGCCTTCCCTTGGCAGCCCTTCCACAGCCCCACAGACAGTGGGGCTCCGGGCTCGCCAGCCAGCTCAGGGTGCCGACGTTGTTGCCTGCTCGCTGTCTGCGCCGCCTCCAGAGCCCAGCTCCGAAATTGCGAACGTCCAGCGACTGCTGCCACACGAAAGGAGCGAGGGCTGCCAGGTGTGGCTGGCCCTCGCCTTCCCTTGGCAGCCCTTCCACAGCCCCACAGACAGTGGGGCTCCGGGCTCGCCAGCCAGCTCAGGGTGCCGACGTTGTTGCCTGCTCGCTGTCTGCGCCGCCTCCAGAGCCCAGCTCCGAAATTGCGAACGTCCAGCGACTGCTGCCACACGAAAGGAGCGAGGGCTGCCAGGTGTGGCTGGCCCTCGCCTTCCCTTGGCAGCCCTTCCACAGCCCCACAGACAGTGGGGCTCCGGGCTCGCCAGCCAGCTCAGGGTGCCGACGTTGTTGCCTGCTCGCTGTCTGCGCCGCCTCCAGAGCCCAGCTCCAAAATTGCGAACGTCCAGCGACTGCTGCCACACGAAAGGAGCGAGGGCTGCCAGGTGTGGCTGGCCCTCGCCTTCCCTTGGCAGCCCTTCCACAGCCCCACAGACACTGGGGCTCCTGGCTTGCCAGCCAGCTCAGGGTGCCGACGTTGTTGCCTGCTCGCTGTCTGCGCCGCCTCCAGAGCCCAGCTCCGAAATTGCGAACGTCCAGCGACTGCTGCCACACAAAAGGAGCGAGGGCTGCCAGGTGTGGCTGGCCCTCGCCTTCCCTTGGCAGCCCTTCCACAGCCCCACAGACAGTGGGGCTCCGGGCTCGCCAGCCAGCTCAGGGTGCCGACGTTGTTGCCTGCTCGCTGTCTGCGCCGCCTCCAGAGCCCAGCTCCGAAATTGCGAACGTCCAGCGACTGCTGCCACACGAAAGGAGCGAGGGCTGCCAGGTGTGGCTGGCCCTCGCCTTCCCTTGGCAGCCCTTCCACAGCCCCACAGACAGTGGGGCTCCGGGCTCGCCAGCCAGCTCAGGGTGCCGACGTTGTTGCCTGCTCGCTGTCTGCGCCGCCTCCAGAGCCCAGCTCCGAAATTGCGAACGTCCAGCGACTGCTGCCACACGAAAGGTGCGAGGGCTGCCAGGTGTGCCTGGCCCTCGCCATCCCTTGGCAGCCCTTCCACAGCCCCACAGACAGTGGGGCTCCAGGCGCGCCAGCCAGCTCAGGGTGCCGACGTTGTTGCCTGCTCGCTGTCTGCGCCGCCTCCAGAGCCCAGCTCCGAAATTGCGAACGTCCAGCGACTGCTGCCACACGAAAGGTGCGAGGGCAGCCAGGTGTGGCTGGCCCTCGCCTTCCCTTGGCAGCCCTTCCACAGCCCCACAGACAGTGGGGCTCCGGGCTCGCCAGCCAGCTCAGGGTGCCGACGTTTTTGCCTGCTCTCTCTCAGCGCCGCCTCCAGAGCCCACCTCGGAAATTGCGAACGTCCAGCGACTGCTGCCACACGAAAGGAGCGAGGGCTGCCAGGTGTGGCTGGCCCTCACCATCCCTTGGCAGCCCTTCCACAAGCCCACAGACACTGCGGCTCAGGGCTTGCCAGCCAGCTCAGGGTGCCGACGTTGTTGCCTGCTCGCTGTCTGCGCCGCCTCCAGAGCCCAGCTCCGAAATGGCGAACGTCCAGCGACTGCTGCCACACGAAAGGTGCGAGGGCTGCCAGGTGTGGCTGGCCCTCGCCTTCCCTTGGCAGCCCTTCCACAGCCCCACAGACAGTGGGGCTCCAGGCTCGCCAGCCAGCTCAGGGTGCCGACGTTGTTGCCTGCTCGCTGTCTGCGCCGCCTCCAGAGCCCAGCTCCGAAATTGCGAACGTCCAGCGACTGCTGCCACACGAAAGGAGCGAGGGCTGCCAGGTGTGGCTGGCCCTCCCCTTCCCTTGGCAGCCCTTCCACAGCCCCACAGACAGTGGGGCTCCGGGCTCGCCAGCCAGCTCAGGGTGCCGACGTTGTTGCCTGCTCGCTGTCTGCGCCGCCTCCAGAGCCCAGCTCCGAAATTGCGAACGTCCAGCGACTGCTGCCACACGAAAGGAGCGAGGGCTGCCAGGTGTGGCTGGCCCTCGCCTTCCCTTGGCAGCCCTTCCACAGCCCCACAGACAGTGGGGCTCCGGGCTCGCCAGCCAGCTCAGGGTGCCGACGTTGTTGCCTGCTCGCTGTCTGCGCCGCCTCCAGAGCCCAGCTCCGAAATTGCGAACGTCCAGCGACTGCTGCCACACGAAAGGAGCGAGGGCTGCCAGGTGTGGCTGGCCCTCGCCTTCCCTTGGCAGCCCTTCCACAGCCCCACAGACAGTGGGGCTCCGGGCTCGCCAGCCAGCTCAGGGTGCCGACGTTGTTGCCTGCTCGCTGTCTGCGCCGCCTCCAGAGCCCTGCTCCGAAATTGCGAACGTCCAGCGACTGCTGCCACACGAAAGGAGCGAGGGCTGCCAGGTGTGGCTGGCCCTCGCCTTCCCTTGGCAGCCCTTCCACAGCCCCACAGACAGTGGGGCTCCGGGCTCGCCAGCCAGCTCAGGGTGCCGACGTTGTTGCCTGCTCGCTGTCTGCGCCGCCTCCAGAGCCCAGCTCCGAAATTGCGAACGTCCAGCCACTGCTGCCACACGAAAGGAGCGAGGGCTGCCAGGTGTGGCTGGCCCTCGCCTTCCCTTGGCAGCCCTTCCACAGCCCCACAGACAGTGGGGCTCCGGGCTCGCCAGCCAGCTCAGGGTGCCGATGTTCTTGCCTGCTCGCTGTCTGCGCCGCCTCCAGAGCCCAGCTCTGAAATTGCGAACGTCCAGCGACTGCTGCCACACCAAAGGTGCGAGGGCTGCCAGGTGTGGCTGGCCCTCGCCTTCCCTTGGCAGCCCTTCCACAGCCCCACAGACAGTGGGGCTCCGGGCTCGCCAGCCAGCTCAGGGTGCCGACGTTGTTGCCTGCTCGCTGTCTGCGCCGCCTCCAGAGCCCAGCTCCGAAATTGCGAACGTCCAGCGACTGCTGCCACACGAAAGGAGCGAGGGCTGCCAGGTGTGGCTGGCCCTCGCCTTCCCTTGGCAGCCCTTCCACAGCCCCACAGACAGTGGGGCTCCGGGCTCGCCAGCCAGCTCAGGGTGCCGACGTTGTTGCCTGCTCGCTGTCTGCGCCGCCTCCAGAGCCCAGCTCCGAAATTGCGAACGTCCAGCGACTGCTGCCACACGAAAGGAGCGAGGGCTGCCAGGTGTGGCTGGCCCTCGCCTTCCCTTGGCAGCCCTTCCACAGCCCCACAGACACTGGGGCTCCGGGCTCGCCAGCCAGCTCAGGGTGCCGACGTTGTTGCCTGCTCGCTGTCTGCGCCGCCTCCAGAGCCCAGCTCCGAAATTGCGAACGTCCAGCGACTGCTGCCAGACGAAAGGAGCGAGGGCTGCCAGGTGTGGCTGGCCCTCGCCTTCCCTTGGCAGCCCTTCCACAGCCCCACAGACAGTGGGGCTCCGGGCTCGCCAGCCAGCTCAGGGTGCCGACGTTGTTGCCTGCTCGCTGTCTGCGCCGCCTCCAGAGCCCAGCTCCGAAATTGCGAACGTCCAGCGACTGCTGCCACACGAAAGGAGCGAGGGCTGCCAGGTGTGGCTGGCCCTCGCCTTCCCTTGGCAGCCCTTCCACAGCCCCACAGACAGTGGGGCTCCGGGCTCGCCAGCCAGCTCAGGGTGCCGACGTTGTTGCCTGCTCGCTGTCTGCGCCGCCTCCAGAGCCCACCTCGGAAATTGCGAACGTCCAGCGACTGCTGCCACACGAAAGGTGCGAGGGCTGCCAGGTGTGCCTGGCCCTCGCCATCCCTTGGCAGCCCTTCCACAGCCCCACAGACAGTGGGGCTCCAGGCGCGCCAGCCAGCTCAGGGTGCCGACGTTGTTGCCTGCTCGCTGTCTGCGCCGCCTCCAGAGCCCAGCTCCGAAATTGCGAACGTCCAGCGACTGCTGCCACACGAAAGGTGCGAGGGCAGCCAGGTGTGGCTGGCCCTCGCCTTCCCTTGGCAGCCCTTCCACAGCCCCACAGACAGTGGGGCTCCGGGCTCGCCAGCCAGCTCAGGGTGCCGACGTTTTTGCCTGCTCTCTCTCAGCGCCGCCTCCAGAGCCCACCTCGGAAATTGCGAACGTCCAGCGACTGCTGCCACACGAAAGGAGCGAGGGCTGCCAGGTGTGGCTGGCCCTCACCATCCCTTGGCAGCCCTTCCACAAGCCCACAGACACTGCGGCTCAGGGCTTGCCAGCCAGCTCAGGGTGCCGACGTTGTTGCCTGCTCGCTGTCTGCGCCGCCTCCAGAGCCCAGCTCCGAAATGGCGAACGTCCAGCGACTGCTGCCACACGAAAGGTGCGAGGGCTGCCAGGTGTGGCTGGCCCTCGCCTTCCCTTGGCAGCCCTTCCACAGCCCCACAGACAGTGGTGCTCCAGGCTCGCCAGCCAGCTCAGGGTGCCGACGTTGTTGCCTGCTCGCTGTCTGCGCCGCCTCCAGAGCCCAGCTCCGAAATTGCGAATGTCCAGCGACTGCTGCCACACGAAAGGAGCGAGGGCTGCCAGGTGTGGCTGGCCCTCGCCTTCCCTTGGCAGCCCTTCCACAGCCCCACAGACAGTGGGGCTCCGGGCTCGCCAGCCAGCTCAGGGTGCCGACGTTGTTGCCTGCTCGCTGTCTGCGCCGCCTCCAGAGCCCAGCTCCGAAATTGCGAACGTCCAGCGACTGCTGCCACACGAAAGGAGCGAGGGCTGCCAGGTGTGGCTGGCCCTCGCCTTCCCTTGGCAGCCCTTCCACAGCCCCACAGACAGTGGGGCTCCGGGCTCGCCAGCCAGCTCAGGGTGCCGACGTTGTTGCCTGCTCGCTGTCTGCGCCGCCTCCAGAGCCCAGCTCCGAAATTGCGAACGTCCAGCGACTGCTGCCACACGAAAGGAGCGAGGGCTGCCAGGTGTGGCTGGCCCTCGCCTTCCCTTGGCAGCCCTTCCACAGCCCCACAGACACTGGGGCTCCGGGCTCGCCAGCCAGCTCAGGGTGCCGACGTTGTTGCCTGCTCGCTGTCTGCGCCGCCTCCAGAGCCCAGCTCCGAAATTGCGAACGTCCAGCGACTGCTGCCAGACGAAAGGAGCGAGGGCTGCCAGGTGTGGCTGGCCCTCGCCTTCCCTTGGCAGCCCTTCCACAGCCCCACAGACAGTGGGGCTCCGGGCTCGCCAGCCAGCTCAGGGTGCCGACGTTGTTGCCTGCTCGCTGTCTGCGCCGCCTCCAGAGCCCAGCTCCGAAATTGCGAACGTCCAGCGACTGCTGCCACACGAAAGGAGCGAGGGCTGCCAGGTGTGGCTGGCCCTCGCCTTCCCTTGGCAGCCCTTCCACAGCCCCACAGACAGTGGGGCTCCGGGCTCGCCAGCCAGCTCAGGGTGCCGACGTTGTTGCCTGCTCGCTGTCTGCGCCGCCTCCAGAGCCCAGCTCCGAAATTGCGAACGTCCAGCGACTGCTGCCACACGAAAGGAGCGAGGGCTGCCAGGTGTGGCTGGCCCTCGCCTTCCCTTGGCAGCCCTTCCACAGCCCCACAGACACTGGGGCTCCGGGCTCGCCAGCCAGCTCAGGGTGCCGACGTTGTTGCCTGCT
This sequence comes from Aptenodytes patagonicus, assembly GCF_965638725.1. Lineage (NCBI taxonomy): Eukaryota > Metazoa > Chordata > Aves > Sphenisciformes > Spheniscidae > Aptenodytes > Aptenodytes patagonicus. Next base: position 30,884 of record NW_027472245.1, on the reverse strand, counting down.
CGCTGTCTGCGCCGCCTCCAGAGCCCAGCTCCGAAATTGCGAACGTCCAGCGACTGCTGCCAGACGAAAGGAGCGAGGGCTGCCAGGTGTGGCTGGCCCTCGCCTTCCCTTGGCAGCCCTTCCACAGCCCCACAGACAGTGGGGCTCCGGGCTCGCCAGCCAGCTCAGGGTGCCGACGTTGTTGCCTGCTCGCTGTCTGCGCCGCCTCCAGAGCCCAGCTCCGAAATTGCGAACGTCCAGCGACTGCTGCCACACGAAAGGAGCGAGGGCTGCCAGGTGTGGCTGGCCCTCGCCTTCCCTTGGCAGCCCTTCCACAGCCCCACAGACAGTGGGGCTCCGGGCTCGCCAGCCAGCTCAGGGTGCCGACGTTGTTGCCTGCTCGCTGTCTGCGCCGCCTCCAGAGCCCACCTCGGAAATTGCGAACGTCCAGCGACTGCTGCCACACGAAAGGTGCGAGGGCTGCCAGGTGTGCCTGGCCCTCGCCATCCCTTGGCAGCCCTTCCACAGCCCCACAGACAGTGGGGCTCCAGGCGCGCCAGCCAGCTCAGGGTGCCGACGTTGTTGCCTGCTCGCTGTCTGCGCCGCCTCCAGAGCCCAGCTCCGAAATTGCGAACGTCCAGCGACTGCTGCCACACGAAAGGTGCGAGGGCAGCCAGGTGTGGCTGGCCCTCGCCTTCCCTTGGCAGCCCTTCCACAGCCCCACAGACAGTGGGGCTCCGGGCTCGCCAGCCAGCTCAGGGTGCCGACGTTTTTGCCTGCTCTCTCTCAGCGCCGCCTCCAGAGCCCAGCTCCGAAATTGCGAACGTCCAGCGACTGCTGCCACACGAAAGGAGCGAGGGCTGCCAGGTGTGGCTGGCCCTCACCATCCCTTGGCAGCCCTTCCACAAGCCCACAGACACTGCGGCTCAGGGCTTGCCAGCCAGCTCAGGGTGCCGACGTTGTTGCCTGCTCGCTGTCTGCGCCGCCTCCAGAGCCCAGCTCCGAAATGGCGAACGTCCAGCGACTGCTGCCACACGAAAGGTGCGAGGGCTGCCAGGTGTGGCTGGCCCTCGCCTTCCCTTGGCAGCCCTTCCACAGCCCCACAGACAGTGGTGCTCCAGGCTCGCCAGCCAGCTCAGGGTGCCGACGTTGTTGCCTGCTCGCTGTCTGCGCCGCCTCCAGAGCCCAGCTCCGAAATTGCGAACGTCCAGCGACTGCTGCCACACGAAAGGAGCGAGGGCTGCCAGGTGTGGCTGGCCCTCGCCTTCCCTTGGCAGCCCTTCCACAGCCCCACAGACAGTGGGGCTCCGGGCTCGCCAGCCAGCTCAGGGTGCCGACGTTGTTGCCTGCTCGCTGTCTGCGCCGCCTCCAGAGCCCAGCTCCGAAATTGCGAACGTCCAGCGACTGCTGCCACACGAAAGGAGCGAGGGCTGCCAGGTGTGGCTGGCCCTCGCCTTCCCTTGGCAGCCCTTCCACAGCCCCACAGACACTGGGGCTCCGGGCTCGCCAGCCAGCTCAGGGTGCCGACGTTGTTGCCTGCTCGCTGTCTGCGCCGCCTCCAGAGCCCAGCTCCGAAATAGCGAACGTCCAGCGACTGCTGCCACACGAAAGGAGCGAGGGCTGCCAGGTGTGGCTGGCCCTCGCCTTCCCTTGGCAGCCCTTCCACAGCCCCACAGACAGTGGGGCTCCGGGCTCGCCAGCCAGCTCAGGGTGCCGACGTTGTTGCCTGCTCGCTGTCTGCGCCGCCTCCAGAGCCCTGCTCCGAAATTGCGAACGTCCAGCGACTGCTGCCACACGAAAGGAGCGAGGGCTGCCAGGTGTGGCTGGCCCTCGCCTTCCCTTGGCAGCCCTTCCACAGCCCCACAGACAGTGGGGCTCCGGGCTCGCCAGCCAGCTCAGGGTGCCGACGTTGTTGCCTGCTCGCTGTCTGCGCCGCCTCCAGAGCCCAGCTCCGAAATTGCGAACGTCCAGCGACTGCTGCCAGACGAAAGGAGCGAGGGCTGCCAGGTGTGGCTGGCCCTCGCCTTCCCTTGGCAGCCCTTCCACAGCCCCACAGACAGTGGGGCTCCGGGCTCGCCAGCCAGCTCAGGGTGCCGACGTTGTTGCCTGCTCGCTGTCTGCGCCGCCTCCAGAGCCCAGCTCCGAAATTGCGAACGTCCAGCGACTGCTGCCACACGAAAGGAGCGAGGGCTGCCAGGTGTGGCTGGCCCTCGCCTTCCCTTGGCAGCCCTGCCACAGCCCCACAGACAGTGGGGCTCCGGGCTCGCCAGCCAGCTCAGGGTGCCGACGTTGTTGCCTGCTCGCTGTCTGCGCCGCCTCCAGAGCCCAGCTCTGAAATTGCGAACGTCCAGCGACTGCTGCCACACCAAAGGTGCGAGGGCTGCCAGGTGTGGCTGGCCCTCGCCTTCCCTTGGCAGCCCTTCCACAGCCCCACAGACAGTGGGGCTCCGGGCTCGCCAGCCAGCTCAGGGTGCCGACGTTGTTGCCTGCTCGCTGTCTGCGCCGCCTCCAGAGCCCAGCTCCGAAATTGCGAACGTCCAGCGACTGCTGCCACACGAAAGGAGCGAGGGCTGCCAGGTGTGGCTGGCCCTCGCCTTCCCTTGGCAGCCCTTCCACAGCCCCACAGACAGTGGGGCTCCGGGCTCGCCAGCCAGCTCAGGGTGCCGACGTTGTTGCCTGCTCGCTGTCTGCGCCGCCTCCAGAGCCCTGCTCCGAAATTGCGAACGTCCAGCGACTGCTGCCACACGAAAGGAGCGAGGGCTGCCAGGTGTGGCTGGCCCTCGCCTTCCCTTGGCAGCCCTTCCACAGCCCCACAGACAGTGGGGCTCCGGGCTCGCCAGCCAGCTCAGGGTGCCGACGTTGTTGCCTGCTCGCTGTCTGCGCCGCCTCCAGAGCCCAGCTCCAAAATTGCGAACGTCCAGCGACTGCTGCCACACGAAAGGAGCGAGGGCTGCCAGGTGTGGCTGGCCCTCGCCTTCCCTTGGCAGCCCTTCCACAGCCCCACAGACAGTGGGGCTCCGGGCTCGCCAGCCAGCTCAGGGTGCCGACGTTGTTGCCTGCTCGCTGTCTGCGCCGCCTCCAGAGCCCAGCTCCGAAATTGCGAACGTCCAGCGACTGCTGCCACACGAAAGGAGCGAGGGCTGCCAGGTGTGGCTGGCCCTCGCCTTCCCTTGGCAGCCCTGCCACAGCCCCACAGACAGTGGGGCTCCGGGCTCGCCAGCCAGCTCAGGGTGCCGACGTTGTTGCCTGCTCGCTGTCTGCGCCGCCTCCAGAGCCCAGCTCTGAAATTGCGAACGTCCAGCGACTGCTGCCACACCAAAGGTGCGAGGGCTGCCAGGTGTGGCTGGCCCTCGCCTTCCCTTGGCAGCCCTTCCACAGCCCCACAGACAGTGGGGCTCCGGGCTCGCCAGCCAGCTCAGGGTGCCGACGTTGTTGCCTGCTCGCTGTCTGCGCCGCCTCCCAGAGCCCAGCTCCGAAATTGCGAACGTCCAGCGACTGCTGCCACACGAAAGGAGCGAGGGCTGCCAGGTGTGGCTGGCCCTCGCCTTCCCTTGGCAGCCCTTCCACAGCCCCACAGACACTGGGGCTCCGGGCTCGCCAGCCAGCTCAGGGTGCCGACGTTGTTGCCTGCTCGCTGTCTGCGCCGCCTCCAGAGCCCAGCTCCGAAATTGCGAACGTCCAGCGACTGCTGCCACACGAAAGGAGCGAGGGCTGCCAGGTGTGGCTGGCCCTCGCCTTCCCTTGGCAGCCCTTCCACAGCCCCACAGACAGTGGGGCTCCGGGCTCGCCAGCCAGCTCAGGGTGCCGACGTTGTTGCCTGCTCGCTGTCTGCGCCGCCTCCAGAGCCCAGCTCCAAAATTGCGAACGTCCAGCGACTGCTGCCACACGAAAGGAGCGAGGGCTGCCAGGTGTGGCTGGCCCTCGCCTTCCCTTGGCAGCCCTTCCACAGCCCCACAGACAGTGGGGCTCCGGGCTCGCCAGCCAGCTCAGGGTGCCGACGTTGTTGCCTGCTCGCTGTCTGCGCCGCCTCCAGAGCCCAGCTCCGAAATTGCGAACGTCCAGCGACTGCTGCCACACGAAAGGAGCGAGGGCTGCCAGGTGTGGCTGGCCCTCGCCTTCCCTTGGCAGCCCTTCCACAGCCCCACAGACAGTGGGGCTCCGGGCTCGCCAGCCAGCTCAGGGTGCCCGACGTTGTTGCCTGCTCGCTGTCTGCGCCGCCTCCAGAGCCCAGCTCCGAAATGGCGAACGTCCAGCGACTGCTGCCACACGAAAGGAGCGAGGGCTGCCAGGTGTGGCTGGCCCTCGCCTTCCCTTGGCAGCCCTTCCACAGCCCCACAGACAGTGGGGCTCCGGGCTCGTCAGCCAGCTCAGGGTGCCGACGTTGTTGCCTGCTCGCTGTCTGCGCCGCCGCCAGAGCCCACCTCGGAAATTGCGAACGTCCAGCGACTGCTGCCACACGAAAGGTGCGAGGGCTGCCAGGTGTGCCTGGCCCTCGCCATCCCTTGGCAGCCCTTCCACCAGCCCCACAGACAGTGGGGCTCCAGGCCGCTCCCAGCCAGCTCAGGGTGCCGACGTTGTTGCCTGCTCGCTGTCTGCGCCGCCTCCAGAGCCCAGCTCGAAATTGCGAACGTCCAGCGACTGCTGCCACACGAAAGGAGCGAGGGCTGCCAGGTGTGGCTGGCCCTCGCCTTCCCTTGGCAGCCCTTCCACAGCCCCACAGACAGTGGGGCTCCGGGCTCGCCAGCCAGCTCAGGGTGCCGACGTTGTTGCCTGCTCGCTGTCTGCGCCGCCTCCAGAGCCCAGCTCCGAAATTGCGAACGTCCAGCGACTGCTGCCACACGAAAGGAGCGAGGGCTGCCAGGTGTGGCTGGCCCTCGCCTTCCCTTGGCAGCCCTTCCACAGCCCCACAGACAGTGGGGCTCCGGGCTCGCCAGCCAGCTCAGGGTGCCGACGTTGTTGCCTGCTCGCTGTCTGCGCCGCCTCCAGAGCCCAGCTCCGAAATTGCGAACGTCCAGCGACTGCTGCCACACGAAAGGAGCGAGGGCTGCCAGGTGTGGCTGGCCCTCGCCTTCCCTTGGCAGCCCTTCCACAGCCCCACAGACAGTGGGGCTCCGGGCTCGCCAGCCAGCTCAGGGTGCCGACGTTGTTGCCTGCTCGCTGTCTGCGCCGCCTCCAGAGCCCAGCTCCGAAATTGCGAACGTCCAGCGACTGCTGCCAGACGAAAGGAGCGAGGGCTGCCAGGTGTGGCTGGCCCTCGCCTTCCCTTGGCAGCCCTTCCACAGCCCCACAGACAGTGGGGCTCCGGGCTCGCCAGCCAGCTCAGGGTGCCGACGTTGTTGCCTGCTCGCTGTCTGCGCCGCCTCCAGAGCCCAGCTCCGAAATTGCGAACGTCCAGCGACTGCTGCCACACGAAAGGAGCGAGGGCTGCCAGGTGTGGCTGGCCCTCGCCTTCCCTTGGCAGCCCTTCCACAGCCCCACAGACAGTGGGGCTCCGGGCTCGCCAGCCAGCTCAGGGTGCCGACGTTGTTGCCTGCTCGCTGTCTGCGCCGCCTCCAGAGCCCAGCTCCGAAATTGCGAACGTCCAGCGACTGCTGCCACACGAAAGGAGCGAGGGCTGCCAGGTGTGGCTGGCCCTCGCCTTCCCTTGGCAGCCCTTCCACAGCCCCACAGACAGTGGGGCTCCGGCTCGCCAGCCAGCTCAGGGTGCCGACGTTGTTGCCTGCTCGCTGTCTGCGCCGCCTCCAGAGCCCAGCTCCGAAATGCGAACGTCCAGCGACTGCTGCCACACGAAAGGAGCGAGGGCTGCCAGGTGTGGCTGGCCTCGCCTTCCCTTGGCAGCCCTTCCACAGCCCCACAGACAGTGGGGCTCCGGGCTCGCCAGCCAGCTCAGGGTGCCGACGTTGTTGCCTGCTCGCTGTCTGCGCCGCCTCCAGAGCCCAGCTCCGAAATTGCGAACGTCCAGCGACTGCTGCCACACGAAAGGAGCGAGGGCTGCCAGGTGTGGCTGGCCCTCGCCTTCCCTTGGCAGCCCTTCCACAGCCCCACAGACAGTGGGGCTCCGGGCTCGCCAGCCAGCTCAGGGTGCCGACGTTGTTGCCTGCTCGCTGTCTGCGCCGCCGCCAGAGCCCACCTCGGAAATTGCGAACGTCCAGCGACTGCTGCCACACGAAAGGTGCGAGGGCTGCCAGGTGTGGCTGGCCCTCGCCTTCCCTTGGCAGCCCTTCCACAGCCCCACAGACAGTGGGCTCCGGGCTCGCCAGCCAGCTCAGGGTGCCGACGTTGTTGCCTGCTCGCTGTCTGCGCCGCCTCCAGAGCCCAGCTCCGAAATTGCGAATGTCCAGCGACTGCTGCCACACGAAAGGTGCGAGGGCAGCCAGGTGTGGCTGGCCCTCACCTTCCCTTGGCAGCCCTTCACAGCCCCACAGACAGTGGGGCTCCGGGCTTGCCAGCCAGCTCAGGGTGCCGACGTTGTTGCCTGCTCTCTCTCAGCGCCGCCTCCAGAGCCCACCTCGGAAATTGCGAACGTCCAGCGACTGCTGCTACACCAAAGGAGCGAGGGCTGCCAGGTGTGGCTGGCCCTCGCCATCCCTTGGCAGCCCTTCCACAACCCCACAGACACTGCGGCTCCGGGCTTGCCAGCCAGCTCAGGGTGCCGACGTTGTTGCCTGCTCGCTGTCTGCGCCGCCTCCAGAGCCCAGCTCCGAAATTGTGAACGTCCAGCGACTGCTGCCACACGAAAGGTACGAGGGCTGCCAGGTGTGGCTGGCCCTCGCCATCCCTTGGCAGCCCTTCCACAGCCCCACAGACAGTGGGGCTCCGGGCGCGCCAGCCAGCTCAGGGTGCCGACGTTGTTGCCTGCTCGCTGTCTGCGCCGCCTCCAGAGCCCAGCTCCGAAATTGCGAACGTCCAGCGACTGCTGCCACACGAAAGGAGCGAGGGCTGCCAGGTGTGGCTGGCCCTCGCCTTCCCTTGGCAGCCCTTCCACAGCCCCACAGACAGTGGGGCTCCGGGCTCGCCAGCCAGCTCAGGGTGCCGACGTTGTTGCCTGCTCGCTGTCTGCGCCGCCTCCAGAGCCCAGCTCCGAAATTGCGAACGTCCAGCGACTGCTGCCACACGAAAGGAGCGAGGGCTGCCAGGTGTGGCTGGCCCTCGCCTTCCCTTGGCAGCCCTGCCACAGCCCCACAGACAGTGGGGCTCCGGGCTCGCCAGCCAGCTCAGGGTGCCGACGTTGTTGCCTGCTCGCTGTCTGCGCCGCCTCCAGAGCCCAGCTCCGAAATTGCGAACGTCCAGCGACTGCTGCCACACGAAAGGAGCGAGGGCTGCCAGGTGTGGCTGGCCCTCGCCTTCCCTTGGCAGCCCTTCCACAGCCCCACAGACAGTGGGGCTCCGGGCTCGCCAGCCAGCTCAGGGTGCCGACGTTGTTGCCTGCTCGCTGTCTGCGCCGCCTCCAGAGCCCAGCTCCGAAATTGCGAACGTCCAGCGACTGCTGCCACACGAAAGGAGCGAGGGCTGCCAGGTGTGGCTGGCCCTCGCCTTCCCTTGGCAGCCCTTCCACAGCCCCACAGACAGTGGGGCTCCGGGCTCGCCAGCCAGCTCAGGGTGCCGACGTTGTTGCCTGCTCGCTGTCTGCGCCGCCTCCAGAGCCCAGCTCCGAAATTGCGAACGTCCAGCGACTGCTGCCACACGAAAGGAGCGAGGGCTGCCAGGTGTGGCTGGCCCTCGCCTTCCCTTGGCAGCCCTTCCACAGCCCCACAGACAGTGGGGCTCCGGGCTCACCAGCCAGCTCAGGGTGCCAACGTTGTTGCCTGCTCGCTGTCTGCGCCGCCTCCAGAGCCCAGCTCCGAAATTGCGAACGTCCAGCGACTGCTGCCACACGAAAGGAGCGAGGGCTGCCAGGTGTGGCTGGCCCTCGCCTTCCCTTGGCAGCCCTTCCACAGCCCCACAGACAGTGGGGCTCCGGGCTCGCCAGCCAGCTCAGGGTGCCGACGTTGTTGCCTGCTCGCTGTCTGCGCCGCCTCCAGAGCCCAGCTCTGAAATTGCGAACGTCCAGCGACTGCTGCCACACCAAAGGTGCGAGGGCTGCCAGGTGTGGCTGGCCCTCGCCATCCCTTGGCAGCCCTTCCACAGCCCCACAGACAGTGGGGCTCCGGGCGCGCCAGCCAGCTCAGGGTGCCGACGTTGTTGCCTGCTCGCTGTCTGCGCCGCCTCCAGAGCCCAGCTCCGAAATTGCGAACGTCCAGCGACTGCTGCCACACGAAAGGAGCGAGGGCTGCCAGGTGTGGCTGGCCCTCGCCTTCCCTTGGCAGCCCTTCCACAGCCCCACAGACAGTGGGGCTCCGGGCTCGCCAGCCAGCTCAGGGTGCCGACGTTGTTGCCTGCTCGCTGTCTGCGCCGCCTCCAGAGCCCAGCTCCGAAATTGCGAACGTCCAGCGACTGCTGCCACACGAAAGGAGCGAGGGCTGCCAGGTGTGGCTGGCCCTCGCCTTCCCTTGGCAGCCCTTCCACAGCCCCACAGACAGTGGGGCTCCGGGCTCGCCAGCCAGCTCAGGGTGCCGACGTTGTTGCCTGCTCGCTGTCTGCGCCGCCTCCAGAGCCCAGCTCAAATTGCGAACGTCCAGCGACTGCTGCCACACGAAAGGAGCGAGGGCTGCCAGGTGTGGCTGGCCCTCGCCTTCCCTTGGCAGCCCTTCCACAGCCCCACAGACAGTGGGGCTCCGGGCTCGCCAGCCAGCTCAGGGTGCCGACGTTGTTGCCTGCTCGCTGTCTGCGCCGCCTCCAGAGCCCAGCTCCGAAATTGCGAACGTCCAGCGACTGCTGCCACACGAAAGGAGCGAGGGCTGCCAGGTGTGGCTGGCCCTCGCCTTCCCTTGGCAGCCCTTCCACAGCCCCACAGACAGTGGGGCTCCGGGCTCGCCAGCCAGCTCAGGGTGCCGACGTTGTTGCCTGCTCGCTGTCTGCGCCGCCTCCAGAGCCCAGCTCCGAAATTGCGAACGTCCAGCGACTGCTGCCACACGAAAGGAGCGAGGGCTGCCAGGTGTGGCTGGCCCTCGCCTTCCCTTGGCAGCCCTTCCACAGCCCCACAGACAGTGGGGCTCCGGGCTCGCCAGCCAGCTCAGGGTGCCGACGTTGTTGCCTGCTCGCTGTCTGCGCCGCCTCCAGAGCCCAGCTCCGAAATTGCGAACGTCCAGCGACTGCTGCCACACGAAAGGAGCGAGGGCTGCCAGGTGTGGCTGGCCCTCGCCTTCCCTTGGCAGCCCTTCCACAGCCCCACAGACAGTGGGGCTCCGGGCTCGCCAGCCAGCTCAGGGTGCCGACGTTGTTGCCTGCTCGCTGTCTGCGCCGCCGCCAGAGCCCACCTCGGAAATTGCGAACGTCCAGCGACTGCTGCCACACGAAAGGTGCGAGGGCTGCCAGGTGTGGCTGGCCCTCGCCTTCCCTTGGCAGCCCTTCCACAGCCCCACAGACAGTGGGGCTCCGGGCTCGCCAGCCAGCTCAGGGTGCCGACGTTGTTGCCTGCTCGCTGTCTGCGCCGCCTCCAGAGCCCAGCTCCGAAATTGCGAATGTCCAGCGACTGCTGCCACACGAAAGGTGCGAGGGCAGCCAGGTGTGGCTGGCCCTCACCTTCCCTTGGCAGCCCTTCCACAGCCCCACAGACAGTGGGGCTCCGGGCTTGCCAGCCAGCTCAGGGTGCCGACGTTGTTGCCTGCTCTCTCTCAGCGCCGCCTCCAGAGCCCACCTCGGAAATTGCGAACGTCCAGCGACTGCTGCTACACCAAAGGAGCGAGGGCTGCCAGGTGTGGCTGGCCCTCGCCATCCCTTGGCAGCCCTTCCACAACCCCACAGACACTGCGGCTCCGGGCTTGCCAGCCAGCTCAGGGTGCCGACGTTGTTGCCTGCTCGCTGTCTGCGCCGCCTCCAGAGCCCAGCTCCGAAATTGTGAACGTCCAGCGACTGCTGCCACACGAAAGGTACGAGGGCTGCCAGGTGTGGCTGGCCCTCGCCATCCCTTGGCAGCCCTTCCACAGCCCCACAGACAGTGGGGCTCCGGGCGCGCCAGCCAGCTCAGGGTGCCGACGTTGTTGCCTGCTCGCTGTCTGCGCCGCCTCCAGAGCCCAGCTCCGAAATTGCGAACGTCCAGCGACTGCTGCCACACGAAAGGAGCGAGGGCTGCCAGGTGTGGCTGGCCCTCGCCTTCCCTTGGCAGCCCTTCCACAGCCCCACAGACAGTGGGGCTCCGGGCTCGCCAGCCAGCTCAGGGTGCCGACGTTGTTGCCTGCTCGCTGTCTGCGCCGCCTCCAGAGCCCAGCTCCGAAATTGCGAACGTCCAGCGACTGCTGCCACACGAAAGGAGCGAGGGCTGCCAGGTGTGGCTGGCCCTCGCCTTCCCTTGGCAGCCCTGCCACAGCCCCACAGACAGTGGGGCTCCGGGCTCGCCAGCCAGCTCAGGGTGCCGACGTTGTTGCCTGCTCGCTGTCTGCGCCGCCTCCAGAGCCCAGCTCCGAAATTGCGAACGTCCAGCGACTGCTGCCACACGAAAGGAGCGAGGGCTGCCAGGTGTGGCTGGCCCTCGCCTTCCCTTGGCAGCCCTTCCACAGCCCCACAGACAGTGGGGCTCCGGGCTCGCCAGCCAGCTCAGGGTGCCGACGTTGTTGCCTGCTCGCTGTCTGCGCCGCCTCCAGAGCCCAGCTCCGAAATTGCGAACGTCCAGCGACTGCTGCCACACGAAAGGAGCGAGGGCTGCCAGGTGTGGCTGGCCCTCGCCTTCCCTTGGCAGCCCTTCCACAGCCCCACAGACAGTGGGGCTCCGGGCTCGCCAGCCAGCTCAGGGTGCCGACGTTGTTGCCTGCTCGCTGTCTGCGCCGCCTCCAGAGCCCAGCTCCGAAATTGCGAACGTCCAGCGACTGCTGCCACACGAAAGGAGCGAGGGCTGCCAGGTGTGGCTGGCCCTCGCCTTCCCTTGGCAGCCCTTCCACAGCCCCACAGACAGTGGGGCTCCGGGCTCACCAGCCAGCTCAGGCTGCCAACGTTGTTGCCTGCTCGCTGTCTGCGCCGCCTCCAGAGCCCAGCTCCGAAATTGCGAACGTCCAGCGACTGCTGCCACACGAAAGGAGCGAGGGCTGCCAGGTGTGGCTGGCCCTCGCCTTCCCTTGGCAGCCCTTCCACAGCCCCACAGACAGTGGGGCTCCGGGCTCGCCAGCCAGCTCAGGGTGCCGACGTTCTTGCCTGCTCGCTGTCTGCGCCGCCTCCAGAGCCCAGCTCTGAAATTGCGAACGTCCAGCGACTGCTGCCACACCAAAGGTGCGAGGGCTGCCAGGTGTGGCTGGCCCTCGCCATCCCTTGGCAGCCCTTCCACAGCCCCACAGACAGTGGGGCTCCGGGCGCGCCAGCCAGCTCAGGGTGCCGACGTTGTTGCCTGCTCGCTGTCTGCGCCGCCTCCAGAGCCCAGCTCCGAAATTGCGAACGTCCAGCGACTGCTGCCACACGAAAGGAGCGAGGGCTGCCAGGTGTGGCTGGCCCTCGCCTTCCCTTGGCAGCCCTTCCACAGCCCCACAGACAGTGGGGCTCCGGGCTCGCCAGCCAGCTCAGGGTGCCGACGTTGTTGCCTGCTCGCTGTCTGCGCCGCCTCCAGAGCCCAGCTCCGAAATTGCGAACGTCCAGCGACTGCTGCCACACGAAAGGAGCGAGGGCTGCCAGGTGTGGCTGGCCCTCGCCTTCCCTTGGCAGCCCTTCCACAGCCCCACAGACAGTGGGGCTCCGGGCTCGCCAGCCAGCTCAGGGTGCCGACGTTGTTGCCTGCTCGCTGTCTGCGCCGCCTCCAGAGCCCAGCTCAAATTGCGAACGTCCAGCGACTGCTGCCACACGAAAGGAGCGAGGGCTGCCAGGTGTGGCTGGCCCTCGCCTTCCCTTGGCAGCCCTTCCACAGCCCCACAGACAGTGGGGCTCCGGGCTCGCCAGCCAGCTCAGGGTGCCGACGTTGTTGCCTGCTCGCTGTCTGCGCCGCCTCCAGAGCCCAGCTCCGAAATTGCGAACGTCCAGCGACTGCTGCCACACGAAAGGAGCGAGGGCTGCCAGGTGTGGCTGGCCCTCGCCTTCCCTTGGCAGCCCTTCCACAGCCCCACAGACAGTGGGGCTCCGGGCTCGCCAGCCAGCTCAGGGTGCCGACGTTGTTGCCTGCTCGCTGTCTGCGCCGCCTCCAGAGCCCAGCTCCGAAATGGCGAACGTCCAGCGACTGCTGCCACACCAAAGGAGCGAGGGCTGCCAGGTGTGGCTGGCCCTCGCCTTCCCTTGGCAGCCCTTCCACAGCCCCACAGACAGTGGGGCTCCGGGCTCGCCAGCCAGCTCAGGGTGCCGACGTTGTTGACTGCTCGCTGTCTGCGCCGCCTCCAGAGCCCACCTTGGAAATTGCGAACGTCCAGCGACTGCTGCCACACGAAAGGTGCGAGGGCAGCCAGGTGTGGTTGGCCCTCACCTTCCCTTGGCTGCCCTTCCACAGCCCCACAGACAGTGGGGCTCCGGGCTTGCCAGCCAGCTCAGGGTGCCGACGTTGTTGCCTGCTCTCTCTCAGCGCCGCCTCCAGAGCCCACCTCGGAAATTGCGAACGTCCAGCGACTGCTGCTACACCAAAGGAGCGAGGGCTGCCAGGTGTGGCTGGCCCTCGCCATCCCTTGGCAGCCCTTCCACAACCCCACAGACACTGCGGCTCCGGGCTTGCCAGCCAGCTCAGGGTGTCGACGTTGTTGCCTGCTCGCTGTCTGCGCCGCCTCCAGAGCCCAGCTCCGAAATTGCGAACGTCCAGCGACTGCTGCCACACGAAAGGAGCGAGGGCTGCCAGGTGTGGCTGGCCCTCGCCTTCCCTTGGCAGCCCTTCCACAGCCCCACAGACAGTGGGGCTCCGGGCTCGCCAGCCAGCTCAGGGTGCCGACGTTGTTGCCTGCTCGCTGTCTGCGCCGCCTCCAGAGCCCAGCTCAAATTGCGAACGTCCAGCGACTGCAGCCACACGAAAGGAGCGAGGGCTGCCAGGTGTGGCTGGCCCTCGCCTTCCCTTGGCAGCCCTTCCACAGCCCCACAGACAGTGGGGCTCCGGGCTCGCCAGCCAGCTCAGGGTGCCGACGTTGTTGCCTGCTCGCTGTCTGCGCCGCCGCCAGAGCCCACCTCGGAAATTGCGAACGTCCAGCGACTGCTGCCACACGAAAGGAGCGAGGGCTGCCAGGTGTGGCTGGCCCTCGCCTTCCCTTGGCAGCCCTTCCACAGCCCCACAGACAGTGGGGCTCCGGGCTCGCCAGCCAGCTCAGGGTGCCGACGTTGTTGCCTGCTCGCTGTCTGCGCCGCCTCCAGAGCCCAGCTCCGAAATTGCGAACGTCCAGCGACTGCTGCCACACGAAAGGAGCGAGGGCTGCCAGGTGTGGCTGGCCCTCGCCTTCCCTTGGCAGCCCTTCCACAGCCCCACAGACAGTGGGGCTCCGGGCTCGCCAGCCAGCTCAGGGTGCCGACGTTGTTGCCTGCTCGCTGTCTGCGCCGCCTCCAGAGCCCAGCTCCGAAATTGCGAACGTCCAGCGACTGCTGCCACACGAAAGGAGCGAGGGCTGCCAGGTGTGGCTGGCCCTCGCCTTCCCTTGGCAGCCCTTCCACAGCCCCACAGACAGTGGCGCTCCGGGCTCGCCAGCCAGCTCAGGGTGCCGACGTTGTTGCCTGCTCGCTGTCTGCGCCGCCTCCAGAGCCCAGCTCCGAAATTGCGAACGTCCAGCGACTGCAGCCACACGAAAGGAGCGAGGGCTGCCAGGTGTGGCTGGCCCTCGCCTTCCCTTGGCAGCCCTGCCACAGCCCCACAGACAGTGGGGCTCCGGGCTCGCCAGCCAGCTCAGGGTGCCGACGTTGTTGCCTGCTCGCTGTCTGCGCCGCCTCCAGAGCCCAGCTCCGAAATTGCGAACGTCCAGCGACTGCTGCCACACGAAAGGAGCGAGGGCTGCCAGGTGTGGCTGGCCCTCGCCTTCCCTTGGCAGCCCTTCCACAGCCCCACAGACAGTGGGGCTCCGGGCTCGCCAGCCAGCTCAGGGTGCCGACGTTGTTGCCTGCTCGCTGTCTGCGCCGCCGCCAGAGCCCAGCTCCGAAATTGCGAACGTCCAGCGACTGCTGCCACACGAAAGGAGCGAGGGCTGCCAGGTGTGGCTGGCCCTCGCCTTCCCTTGGCAGCCCTTCCACAGCCCCACAGACAGTGGGGCTCCGGGCTCGCCAGCCAGCTCAGGGTGCCGACGTTGTTGCCTGCTCGCTGTCTGCGCCGCCTCCAGAGCCCAGCTCCAAAATTGCGAACGTCCAGCGACTGCTGCCACACGAAAGGAGCGAGGGCTGCCAGGTGTGGCTGGCCCTCGCCTTCCCTTGGCAGCCCTTCCACAGCCCCACAGACAGTGGGGCTCCTGGCTTGCCAGCCAGCTCAGGGTGCCGACGTTGTTGCCTGCTCGCTGTCTGCGCCGCCTCCAGAGCCCAGCTCCGAAATTGCGAACGTCCAGCGACTGCTGCCACACGAAAGGTGCGAGGGCTGCCAGGTGTGGCTGGCCCTCGCCATCCCTTGGCAGCCCTTCCACAGCCCCACAGACAGTGGGGCTCCGGGCGCGCCAGCCAGCTCAGGGTGCCGACGTTGTTGCCTGCTCGCTGTCTGCGCCGCCTCCAGAGCCCAGCTCCGAAATTGCGAACGTCCAGCGACTGCTGCCACACGAAAGGAGCGAGGGCTGCCAGGTGTGGCTGGCCCTCGCCTTCCCTTGGCAGCCCTTCCACAGCCCCACAGACAGTGGGGCTCCGGGCTCGCCAGCCAGCTCAGGGTGCCGACGTTGTTGCCTGCTCGCTGTCTGCGCCGCCTCCAGAGCCCAGCTCCGAAATTGCGAACGTCCAGCGACTGCTGCCACACGAAAGGAGCGAGGGCTGCCAGGTGTGGCTGGCCCTCGCCTTCCCTTGGCAGCCCTTCCACAGCCCCACAGACAGTGGGGCTCCGGGCTCGCCAGCCAGCTCAGGGTGCCGACGTTGTTGCCTGCTCGCTGTCTGCGCCGCCTCCAGAGCCCAGCTCAAATTGCGAACGTCCAGCGACTGCTGCCACACGAAAGGAGCGAGGGCTGCCAGGTGTGGCTGGCCCTCGCCTTCCCTTGGCAGCCCTTCCACAGCCCCACAGACAGTGGGGCTCCGGGCTCGCCAGCCAGCTCAGGGTGCCGACGTTGTTGCCTGCTCGCTGTCTGCGCCGCCTCCAGAGCCCAGCTCCAAAATTGCGAACGTCCAGCGACTGCTGCCACACGAAAGGAGCGAGGGCTGCCAGGTGTGGCTGGCCCTCGCCTTCCCTTGGCAGCCCTTCCACAGCCCCACAGACAGTGGGGCTCCGGGCTCGCCAGCCAGCTCAGGGTGCCGACGTTGTTGCCTGCTCGCTGTCTGCGCCGCCTCCAGAGCCCAGCTCCGAAATGGCGAACGTCCAGCGACTGCTGCCACACCAAAGGAGCGAGGGCTGCCAGGTGTGGCTGGCCCTCGCCTTCCCTTGGCAGCCCTTCCACAGCCCCACAGACAGTGGGGCTCCGGGCTCGCCAGCCAGCTCAGGGTGCCGACGTTGTTGACTGCTCGCTGTCTGCGCCGCCTCCAGAGCCCACCTTGGAAATTGCGAACGTCCAGCGACTGCTGCCACACGAAAGGAGCGAGGGCTGCCAGGTGTGGCTGGCCCTCGCCTTCCCTTGGCGGCCCTTCCACAGCCCCACAGACAGTGGGGCTCCGGGCTCGCCAGCCAGCTCAGGGTGCCGACGTTGTTGCCTGCTCGCTGTCTGCGCCGCCTCCAGAGCCCAGCTCCGAAATTGCGAACGTCCAGCGACTGCTGCCACACGAAAGGAGCGAGGGCTGCCAGGTGTGGCTGGCCCTCGCCTTCCCTTGGCAGCCCTTCCACAGCCCCACAGACAGTGGGGCTCCGGGCTCGCCAGCCAGCTCAGGGTGCCGACGTTGTTGCCTGCTCGCTGTCTGCGCCGCCGCCAGAGCCCAGCTCCGAAATTGCGAACGTCCAGCGACTGCTGCCACACGAAAGGAGCGAGGGCTGCCAGGTGTGGCTGGCCCTCGCCTTCCCTTGGCAGCCCTTCCACAGCCCCACAGACAGTGGGGCTCCGGGCTCGCCAGCCAGCTCAGGGTGCCGACGTTGTTGCCTGCTCGCTGTCTGCGCCGCCTCCAGAGCCCAGCTCCGAAATTGCGAACGTCCAGCGACTGCTGCCACACGAAAGGAGCGAGGGCTGCCAGGTGTGGCTGGCCCTCGCCATCCCTTGGCAGCCCTTCCACAGCCCCACAGACAGTGGGGCTCCGGGCGCGCCAGCCAGCTCAGGGTGCCGACGTTGTTGCCTGCTCGCTGTCTGCGCCGCCTCCAGAGCCCAGCTCCGAAATTGCGAACGTCCAGCGACTGCTGCCACACGAAAGGAGCGAGGGCTGCCAGGTGTGGCTGGCCCTCGCCTTCCCTTGGCAGCCCTTCCACAGCCCCACAGACAGTGGGGCTCCGGGCTCGCCAGCCAGCTCAGGGTGCCGACGTTGTTGCCTGCTCGCTGTCTGCGCCGCCTCCAGAGCCCAGCTCCGAAATTGCGAACGTCCAGCGACTGCTGCCACACGAAAGGAGCGAGGGCTGCCAGGTGTGGCTGGCCCTCGCCTTCCCTTGGCAGCCCTTCCACAGCCCCACAGACAGTGGGGCTCCGGGCTCGCCAGCCAGCTCAGGGTGCCGACGTTGTTGCCTGCTCGCTGTCTGCGCCGCCTCCAGAGCCCAGCTCAAATTGCGAACGTCCAGCGACTGCTGCCACACGAAAGGAGCGAGGGCTGCCAGGTGTGGCTGGCCCTCGCCTTCCCTTGGCAGCCCTTCCACAGCCCCACAGACAGTGGGGCTCCGGGCTCGCCAGCCAGCTCAGGGGGCCGACGTTGTTGCCTGCTCGCTGTCTGCGCCGCCTCCAGAGCCCAGCTCCGAAATTGCGAACGTCCAGCGACTGCTGCCACACGAAAGGAGCGAGGGCTGCCAGGTGTGGCTGGCCCTCGCCTTCCCTTGGCAGCCCTTCCACAGCCCCACAGACAGTGGGGCTCCGGGCTCGCCAGCCAGCTCAGGGTGCCGACGTTGTTGCCTGCTCGCTGTCTGCGCCGCCTCCAGAGCCCAGCTCCGAAATGGCGAACGTCCAGCGACTGCTGCCACACCAAAGGAGCGAGGGCTGCCAGGTGTGGCTGGCCCTCGCCTTCCCTTGGCAGCCCTTCCACAGCCCCACAGACAGTGGGGCTCCGGGCTCGCCAGCCAGCTCAGGGTGCCGACGTTGTTGCCTGCTCGCTGTCTGCGCCGCCTCCAGAGCCCAGCTCAAATTGCGAACGTCCAGCGACTGCAGCCACACGAAAGGAGCGAGGGCTGCCAGGTGTGGCTGGCCCTCGCCTTCCCTTGGCAGCCCTTCCACAGCCCCACAGACAGTGGGGCTCCGGGCTCGCCAGCCAGCTCAGGGTGCCGACGTTGTTGCCTGCTCGCTGTCTGCGCCGCCGCCAGAGCCCACCTCGGAAATTGCGAACGTCCAGCGACTGCTGCCACACGAAAGGAGCGAGGGCTGCCAGGTGTGGCTGGCCCTCGCCTTCCCTTGGCAGCCCTTCCACAGCCCCACAGACAGTGGGGCTCCGGGCTCGCCAGCCAGCTCAGGGTGCCGACGTTGTTGCCTGCTCGCTGTCTGCGCCGCCTCCAGAGCCCAGCTCCGAAATTGCGAACGTCCAGCGACTGCTGCCACACGAAAGGAGCGAGGGCTGCCAGGTGTGGCTGGCCCTCGCCTTCCCTTGGCAGCCCTTCCACAGCCCCACAGACAGTGGGGCTCCGGGCTCGCCAGCCAGCTCAGGGTGCCGACGTTGTTGCCTGCTCGCTGTCTGCGCCGCCTCCAGAGCCCAGCTCCGAAATTGCGAACGTCCAGCGACTGCTGCCACACGAAAGGAGCGAGGGCTGCCAGGTGTGGCTGGCCCTCGCCTTCCCTTGGCAGCCCTTCCACAGCCCCACAGACAGTGGGGCTCCGGGCTCGCCAGCCAGCTCAGGGTGCCGACGTTGTTGCCTGCTCGCTGTCTGCGCCGCCTCCAGAGCCCAGCTCCGAAATTGCGAACGTCCAGCGACTGCAGCCACACGAAAGGAGCGAGGGCTGCCAGGTGTGGCTGGCCCTCGCCTTCCCTTGGCAGCCCTTCCACAGCCCCACAGACAGTGGGGCTCCGGGCTCGCCAGCCAGCTCAGGGTGCCGACGTTGTTGCCTGCTCGCTGTCTGCGCCGCCTCCAGAGCCCAGCTCCGAAATTGCGAACGTCCAGCGACTGCTGCCACACGAAAGGAGCGAGGGCTGCCAGGTGTGGCTGGCCCTCGCCTTCCCTTGGCAGCCCTTCCACAGCCCCACAGACAGTGGGGCTCCGGGCTCGCCAGCCAGCTCAGGGTGCCGACGTTGTTGCCTGCTCGCTGTCTGCGCCGCCGCCAGAGCCCAGCTCCGAAATTGCGAACGTCCAGCGACTGCTGCCACACGAAAGGAGCGAGGGCTGCCAGGTGTGGCTGGCCCTCGCCTTCCCTTGGCAGCCCTTCCACAGCCCCACAGACAGTGGGGCTCCGGGCTCGCCAGCCAGCTCAGGGTGCCGACGTTGTTGCCTGCTCGCTGTCTGCGCCGCCTCCAGAGCCCAGCTCCGAAATTGCGAACGTCCAGCGACTGCTGCCACACGAAAGGAGCGAGGGCAGCCAGGTGTGGCTGGCCCTCACCTTCCCTTGGCAGCCCTGCCACAGCCCCACAGACAGTGGGGCTCCGGGCTCGCCAGCCAGCTCAGGGTGCCGACGTTGTTGCCTGCTCGCTGTCTGCGCCGCCTCCAGAGCCCAGCTCCGAAATTGCGAACGTCCAGCGACTGCTGCCATACGAAAGGAGCGAGGGCTGCCAGGTGTGGCTGGCCCTCGCCTTCCCTTGGCAGCCCTTCCACAGCCCCACAGACAGTGGGGCTCCGGGCTCGCCAGCCAGCTCAGGGTGCCGACGTTGTTGCCTGCTCGCTGTCTGCGCCGCCTCCAGAGCCCAGCTCCGAAATTGCGAACGTCCAGCGACTGCTGCCACACGAAAGGTGCGAGGGCTGCCAGGTGTGGCTGGCCCTCGCCATCCCTTGGCAGCCCTTCCACAGCCCCACAGACAGTGGGGCTCCAGGCGCGCCAGCCAGCTCAGGGTGCCGACGTTGTTGCCTGCTCGCTGTCTGCGCCGCCTCCAGAGCCCAGCTCCGAAATTGCGAACGTCCAGCGACTGCTGCCACACGAAAGGTGCGAGGGCTGCCAGGTGTGGCTGGCCCTCGCCTTCCCTTGGCAGCCCTTCCACAGCCCCACAGACAGTGGGGCTCCGGGCTCGCCAGCCAGCTCAGGGTGCCGACGTTGTTGCCTGCTCGCTGTCTGCGCCGCCTCCAGAGCCCAGCTCCGAAATTGCGAACGTCCAGCGACTGCTGCCACACGAAAGGAGCGAGGGCTGCCAGGTGTGGCTGGCCCTCGCCTTCCCTTGGCAGCCCTTCCACAGCCCCACAGACAGTGGGGCTCCGGGCTCGCCAGCCAGCTCAGGGTGCCGACGTTGTTGCCTGCTCGCTGTCTGCGCCGCCTCCAGAGCCCAGCTCCGAAATTGCGAACGTCCAGCGACTGCTGCCACACGAAAGGAGCGAGGGCTGCCAGGTGTGGCTGGCCCTCGCCTTCCCTTGGCAGCCCTTCCACAGCCCCACAGACAGTGGGGCTCCGGGCTCGCCAGCCAGCTCAGGGTGCCGACGTTGTTGCCTGCTCGCTGTCTGCGCCGCCTCCAGAGCCCAGCTCAAATTGCGAACGTCCAGCGACTGCTGCCACACGAAAGGAGCGAGGGCTGCCAGGTGTGGCTGGCCCTCGCCTTCCCTTGGCAGCCCTTCCACAGCCCCACAGACAGTGGGGCTCCGGGCTCGCCAGCCAGCTCAGGGTGCCGACGTTGTTGCCTGCTCGCTGTCTGCGCCGCCTCCAGAGCCCAGCTCCAAAATTGCGAACGTCCAGCGACTGCTGCCACACGAAAGGAGCGAGGGCTGCCAGGTGTGGCTGGCCCTCGCCTTCCCTTGGCAGCCCTTCCACAGCCCCACAGACAGTGGGGCTCCGGGCTCGCCAGCCAGCTCAGGGTGCCGACGTTGTTGCCTGCTCGCTGTCTGCGCCGCCTCCAGAGCCCAGCTCCGAAATGGCGAACGTCCAGCGACTGCTGCCACACCAAAGGAGCGAGGGCTGCCAGGTGTGGCTGGCCCTCGCCTTCCCTTGGCAGCCCTTCCACAGCCCCACAGACAGTGGGGCTCCGGGCTCGCCAGCCAGCTCAGGGTGCCGACGTTGTTGACTGCTCGCTGTCTGCGCCGCCTCCAGAGCCCACCTTGGAAATTGCGAACGTCCAGCGACTGCTGCCACACGAAAGGAGCGAGGGCTGCCAGGTGTGGCTGGCCCTCGCCTTCCCTTGGCGGCCCTTCCACAGCCCCACAGACAGTGGGGCTCCGGGCTCGCCAGCCAGCTCAGGGTGCCGACGTTGTTGCCTGCTCGCTGTCTGCGCCGCCTCCAGAGCCCAGCTCCGAAATTGCGAACGTCCAGCGACTGCTGCCACACGAAAGGAGCGAGGGCTGCCAGGTGTGGCTGGCCCTCGCCTTCCCTTGGCAGCCCTTCCACAGCCCCACAGACAGTGGGGCTCCGGGCTCGCCAGCCAGCTCAGGGTGCCGACGTTGTTGCCTGCTCGCTGTCTGCGCCGCCGCCAGAGCCCAGCTCCGAAATTGCGAACGTCCAGCGACTGCTGCCACACGAAAGGAGCGAGGGCTGCCAGGTGTGGCTGGCCCTCGCCTTCCCTTGGCAGCCCTTCCACAGCCCCACAGACAGTGGGGCTCCGGGCTCGCCAGCCAGCTCAGGGTGCCGACGTTGTTGCCTGCTCGCTGTCTGCGCCGCCTCCAGAGCCCAGCTCCGAAATTGCGAACGTCCAGCGACTGCTGCCACACGAAAGGAGCGAGGGCTGCCAGGTGTGGCTGGCCCTCGCCATCCCTTGGCAGCCCTTCCACAGCCCCACAGACAGTGGGGCTCCGGGCGCGCCAGCCAGCTCAGGGTGCCGACGTTGTTGCCTGCTCGCTGTCTGCGCCGCCTCCAGAGCCCAGCTCCGAAATTGCGAACGTCCAGCGACTGCTGCCACACGAAAGGAGCGAGGGCTGCCAGGTGTGGCTGGCCCTCGCCTTCCCTTGGCAGCCCTTCCACAGCCCCACAGACAGTGGGGCTCCGGGCTCGCCAGCCAGCTCAGGGTGCCGACGTTGTTGCCTGCTCGCTGTCTGCGCCGCCTCCAGAGCCCAGCTCCGAAATTGCGAACGTCCAGCGACTGCTGCCACACGAAAGGAGCGAGGGCTGCCAGGTGTGGCTGGCCCTCGCCTTCCCTTGGCAGCCCTTCCACAGCCCCACAGACAGTGGGGCTCCGGGCTCGCCAGCCAGCTCAGGGTGCCGACGTTGTTGCCTGCTCGCTGTCTGCGCCGCCTCCAGAGCCCAGCTCAAATTGCGAACGTCCAGCGACTGCTGCCACACGAAAGGAGCGAGGGCTGCCAGGTGTGGCTGGCCCTCGCCTTCCCTTGGCAGCCCTTCCACAGCCCCACAGACAGTGGGGCTCCGGGCTCGCCAGCCAGCTCAGGGGGCCGACGTTGTTGCCTGCTCGCTGTCTGCGCCGCCTCCAGAGCCCAGCTCCGAAATTGCGAACGTCCAGCGACTGCTGCCACACGAAAGGAGCGAGGGCTGCCAGGTGTGGCTGGCCCTCGCCTTCCCTTGGCAGCCCTTCCACAGCCCCACAGACAGTGGGGCTCCGGGCTCGCCAGCCAGCTCAGGGTGCCGACGTTGTTGCCTGCTCGCTGTCTGCGCCGCCTCCAGAGCCCAGCTCCGAAATGGCGAACGTCCAGCGACTGCTGCCACACCAAAGGAGCGAGGGCTGCCAGGTGTGGCTGGCCCTCGCCTTCCCTTGGCAGCCCTTCCACAGCCCCACAGACAGTGGGGCTCCGGGCTCGCCAGCCAGCTCAGGGTGCCGACGTTGTTGACTGCTCGCTGTCTGCGCCGCCTCCAGAGCCCACCTTGGAAATTGCGAACGTCCAGCGACTGCTGCCACACGAAAGGTGCGAGGGCTGCCAGGTGTGGCTGGCCCTCACCTTCCCTTGGCTGCCCTTCCACAGCCCCACAGACAGTGGGGCTCCGGGCTTGCCAGCCAGCTCAGGGTGCCGACGTTGTTGCCTGCTCTCTCTCAGCGCCGCCTCCAGAGCCCACCTCGGAAATTGCGAACGTCCAGCGACTGCTGCTACACCAAAGGAGCGAGGGCTGCCAGGTGTGGCTGGCCCTCGCCATCCCTTGGCAGCCCTTCCACAACCCCACAGACACTGCGGCTCCGGGCTTGCCAGCCAGCTCAGGGTGTCGACGTTGTTGCCTGCTCGCTGTCTGCGCCGCCTCCAGAGCCCAGCTCCGAAATTGCGAACGTCCAGCGACTGCTGCCACACGAAAGGAGCGAGGGCTGCCAGGTGTGGCTGGCCCTCGCCTTCCCTTGGCAGCCCTTCCACAGCCCCACAGACAGTGGGGCTCCGGGCTCGCCAGCCAGCTCAGGGTGCCGACGTTGTTGCCTGCTCGCTGTCTGCGCCGCCTCCAGAGCCCAGCTCAAATTGCGAACGTCCAGCGACTGCAGCCACACGAAAGGAGCGAGGGCTGCCAGGTGTGGCTGGCCCTCGCCTTCCCTTGGCAGCCCTTCCACAGCCCCACAGACAGTGGGGCTCCGGGCTCGCCAGCCAGCTCAGGGTGCCGACGTTGTTGCCTGCTCGCTGTCTGCGCCGCCGCCAGAGCCCACCTCGGAAATTGCGAACGTCCAGCGACTGCTGCCACACGAAAGGAGCGAGGGCTGCCAGGTGTGGCTGGCCCTCGCCTTCCCTTGGCAGCCCTTCCACAGCCCCACAGACAGTGGGGCTCCGGGCTCGCCAGCCAGCTCAGGGTGCCGACGTTGTTGCCTGCTCGCTGTCTGCGCCGCCTCCAGAGCCCAGCTCCGAAATTGCGAACGTCCAGCGACTGCTGCCACACGAAAGGAGCGAGGGCTGCCAGGTGTGGCTGGCCCTCGCCTTCCCTTGGCAGCCCTTCCACAGCCCCACAGACAGTGGGGCTCCGGGCTCGCCAGCCAGCTCAGGGTGCCGACGTTGTTGCCTGCTCGCTGTCTGCGCCGCCTCCAGAGCCCAGCTCCGAAATTGCGAACGTCCAGCGACTGCAGCCACACGAAAGGAGCGAGGGCTGCCAGGTGTGGCTGGCCCTCGCCTTCCCTTGGCAGCCCTTCCACAGCCCCACAGACAGTGGGGCTCCGGGCTCGCCAGCCAGCTCAGGGTGCCGACGTTGTTGCCTGCTCGCTGTCTGCGCCGCCTCCAGAGCCCAGCTCCGAAATTGCGAACGTCCAGCGACTGCTGCCACACGAAAGGAGCGAGGGCTGCCAGGTGTGGCTGGCCCTCGCCTTCCCTTGGCAGCCCTTCCACAGCCCCACAGACAGTGGGGCTCCGGGCTCGCCAGCCAGCTCAGGGTGCCGACGTTGTTGCCTGCTCGCTGTCTGCGCCGCCGCCAGAGCCCAGCTCCGAAATTGCGAACGTCCAGCGACTGCTGCCACACGAAAGGAGCGAGGGCTGCCAGGTGTGGCTGGCCCTCGCCTTCCCTTGGCAGCCCTTCCACAGCCCCACAGACAGTGGGGCTCCGGGCTCGCCAGCCAGCTCAGGGTGCCGACGTTGTTGCCTGCTCGCTGTCTGCGCCGCCTCCAGAGCCCAGCTCCGAAATTGCGAACGTCCAGCGACTGCTGCCACACGAAAGGAGCGAGGGCAGCCAGGTGTGGCTGGCCCTCACCTTCCCTTGGCAGCCCTGCCACAGCCCCACAGACAGTGGGGCTCCGGGCTCGCCAGCCAGCTCAGGGTGCCGACGTTGTTGCCTGCTCGCTGTCTGCGCCGCCTCCAGAGCCCAGCTCCGAAATTGCGAACGTCCAGCGACTGCTGCCATACGAAAGGAGCGAGGGCTGCCAGGTGTGGCTGGCCCTCGCCTTCCCTTGGCAGCCCTTCCACAGCCCCACAGACAGTGGGGCTCCGGGCTCGCCAGCCAGCTCAGGGTGCCGACGTTGTTGCCTGCTCGCTGTCTGCGCCGCCTCCAGAGCCCAGCTCCGAAATTGCGAACGTCCAGCGACTGCTGCCACACGAAAGGTGCGAGGGCTGCCAGGTGTGGCTGGCCCTCGCCATCCCTTGGCAGCCCTTCCACAGCCCCACAGACAGTGGGGCTCCAGGCGCGCCAGCCAGCTCAGGGTGCCGACGTTGTTGCCTGCTCGCTGTCTGCGCCGCCTCCAGAGCCCAGCTCCGAAATTGCGAACGTCCAGCGACTGCTGCCACACGAAAGGTGCGAGGGCTGCCAGGTGTGGCTGGCCCTCGCCTTCCCTTGGCAGCCCTTCCACAGCCCCACAGACAGTGGGGCTCCGGGCTCGCCAGCCAGCTCAGGGTGCCGACGTTGTTGCCTGCTCGCTGTCTGCGCCGCCTCCAGAGCCCAGCTCCGAAATTGCGAACGTCCAGCGACTGCTGCCACACGAAAGGAGCGAGGGCTGCCAGGTGTGGCTGGCCCTCGCCTTCCCTTGGCAGCCCTTCCACAGCCCCACAGACAGTGGGGCTCCGGGCTCGCCAGCCAGCTCAGGGTGCCGACGTTGTTGCCTGCTCGCTGTCTGCGCCGCCTCCAGAGCCCAGCTCAAATTGCGAACGTCCAGCGACTGCTGCCACACGAAAGGAGCGAGGGCTGCCAGGTGTGGCTGGCCCTCGCCTTCCCTTGGCAGCCCTTCCACAGCCCCACAGACAGTGGGGCTCCGGGCTCGCCAGCCAGCTCAGGGTGCCGACGTTGTTGCCTGCTCTCTCTCAGCGCCGCCTCCAGAGCCCACCTCGGAAATTGCGAACGTCCAGCGACTGCTGCCACACGAAAGGAGCGAGGGCTGCCAGGTGTGGCTGGCCCTCGCCATCCCTTGGCAGCCCTTCCACAAGCCCACAGACACTGCGGCTCAGGGCTTGCCAGCCAGCTCAGGGTGCCGACGTTGTTGCCTGCTCGCTGTCTGCGCCGCCTCCAGAGCCCAGCTCCGAAATTGCGAACGTCCAGCGACTGCTGCCACACGAAAGGAGCGAGGGCTGCCAGGTGTGGCTGGCCCTCGCCTTCCCTTGGCAGCCCTTCCACAGCCCCACAGACAGTGGGGCTCCGGGCTCGCCAGCCAGCTCAGGGTGCCGACGTTGTTGCCTGCTCGCTGTCTGCGCCGCCTCCAGAGCCCAGCTCAAATTGCGAACGTCCAGCGACTGCTGCCACACGAAAGGAGCGAGGGCTGCCAGGTGTGGCTGGCCCTCGCCTTCCCTTGGCAGCCCTTCCACAGCCCCACAGACAGTGGGGCTCCGGGCTCGCCAGCCAGCTCAGGGTGCCGACGTTGTTGCCTGCTCGCTGTCTGCGCCGCCTCCAGAGCCCAGCTCCGAAATTGCGAACGTCCAGCGACTGCTGCCACACGAAAGGAGCGAGGGCTGCCAGGTGTGGCTGGCCCTCGCCTTCCCTTGGCAGCCCTTCCACAGCCCCACAGACAGTGGGGCTCCGGGCTCGCCAGCCAGCTCAGGGTGCCGACGTTGTTGCCTGCTCGCTGTCTGCGCCGCCTCCAGAGCCCAGCTCCGAAATGGCGAACGTCCAGCGACTGCTGCCACACCAAAGGAGCGAGGGCTGCCAGGTGTGGCTGGCCCTCGCCTTCCCTTGGCAGCCCTTCCACAGCCCCACAGACAGTGGGGCTCCGGGCTCGCCAGCCAGCTCAGGGTGCCGACGTTGTTGACTGCTCGCTGTCTGCGCCGCCTCCAGAGCCCACCTTGGAAATTGCGAACGTCCAGCGACTGCTGCCACACGAAAGGTGCGAGGGCAGCCAGGTGTGGCTGGCCCTCACCTTCCCTTGGCTGCCCTTCCACAGCCCCACAGACACTGGGGCTCCGGGCTTGCCAGCCAGCTCAGGGTGCCGACGTTGTTGCCTGCTCTCTCTCAGCGCCGCCTCCAGAGCCCACCTCGGAAATTGCGAACGTCCAGCGACTGCTGCTACACCAAAGGAGCGAGGGCTGCCAGGTGTGGCTGGCCCTCGCCATCCCTTGGCAGCCCTTCCACAACCCCACAGACACTGCGGCTCCGGGCTTGCCAGCCAGCTCAGGGTGTCGACGTTGTTGCCTGCTCGCTGTCTGCGCCGCCTCCAGAGCCCAGCTCCGAAATTGCGAACGTCCAGCGACTGCTGCCACACGAAAGGAGCGAGGGCTGCCAGGTGTGGCTGGCCCTCGCCTTCCCTTGGCAGCCCTTCCACAGCCCCACAGACAGTGGGGCTCCGGGCTCGCCAGCCAGCTCAGGGTGCCGACGTTGTTGCCTGCTCGCTGTCTGCGCCGCCTCCAGAGCCCAGCTCAAATTGCGAACGTCCAGCGACTGCAGCCACACGAAAGGAGCGAGGGCTGCCAGGTGTGGCTGGCCCTCGCCTTCCCTTGGCAGCCCTTCCACAGCCCCACAGACAGTGGGGCTCCGGGCTCGCCAGCCAGCTCAGGGTGCCGACGTTGTTGCCTGCTCGCTGTCTGCGCCGCCGCCAGAGCCCACCTCGGAAATTGCGAACGTCCAGCGACTGCTGCCACACGAAAGGAGCGAGGGCTGCCAGGTGTGGCTGGCCCTCGCCTTCCCTTGGCAGCCCTTCCACAGCCCCACAGACAGTGGGGCTCCGGGCTCGCCAGCCAGCTCAGGGTGCCGACGTTGTTGCCTGCTCGCTGTCTGCGCCGCCTCCAGAGCCCAGCTCCGAAATTGCGAACGTCCAGCGACTGCTGCCACACGAAAGGAGCGAGGGCTGCCAGGTGTGGCTGGCCCTCGCCTTCCCTTGGCAGCCCTTCCACAGCCCCACAGACAGTGGGGCTCCGGGCTCGCCAGCCAGCTCAGGGTGCCGACGTTGTTGCCTGCTCGCTGTCTGCGCCGCCTCCAGAGCCCAGCTCCGAAATTGCGAACGTCCAGCGACTGCTGCCACACGAAAGGAGCGAGGGCTGCCAGGTGTGGCTGGCCCTCGCCTTCCCTTGGCAGCCCTTCCACAGCCCCACAGACAGTGGCGCTCCGGGCTCGCCAGCCAGCTCAGGGTGCCGACGTTGTTGCCTGCTCGCTGTCTGCGCCGCCTCCAGAGCCCAGCTCCGAAATTGCGAACGTCCAGCGACTGCTGCCACACGAAAGGAGCGAGGGCTGCCAGGTGTGGCTGGCCCTCGCCTTCCCTTGGCAGCCCTTCCACAGCCCCACAGACAGTGGGGCTCCGGGCTCGCCAGCCAGCTCAGGGTGCCGACGTTGTTGCCTGCTCGCTGTCTGCGCCGCCTCCAGAGCCCAGCTCAAATTGCGAACGTCCAGCGACTGCAGCCACACGAAAGGAGCGAGGGCTGCCAGGTGTGGCTGGCCCTCGCCTTCCCTTGGCAGCCCTTCCACAGCCCCACAGACAGTGGGGCTCCGGGCTCGCCAGCCAGCTCAGGGTGCCGACGTTGTTGCCTGCTCGCTGTCTGCGCCGCCGCCAGAGCCCACCTCGGAAATTGCGAACGTCCAGCGACTGCTGCCACACGAAAGGAGCGAGGGCTGCCAGGTGTGGCTGGCCCTCGCCTTCCCTTGGCAGCCCTTCCACAGCCCCACAGACAGTGGGGCTCCGGGCTCGCCAGCCAGCTCAGGGTGCCGACGTTGTTGCCTGCTCGCTGTCTGCGCCGCCTCCAGAGCCCAGCTCCGAAATTGCGAACGTCCAGCGACTGCTGCCACACGAAAGGAGCGAGGGCTGCCAGGTGTGGCTGGCCCTCGCCTTCCCTTGGCAGCCCTTCCACAGCCCCACAGACAGTGGGGCTCCGGGCTCGCCAGCCAGCTCAGGGTGCCGACGTTGTTGCCTGCTCGCTGTCTGCGCCGCCTCCAGAGCCCAGCTCCGAAATTGCGAACGTCCAGCGACTGCTGCCACACGAAAGGAGCGAGGGCTGCCAGGTGTGGCTGGCCCTCGCCTTCCCTTGGCAGCCCTTCCACAGCCCCACAGACAGTGGGGCTCCGGGCTCGCCAGCCAGCTCAGGGTGCCGACGTTGTTGCCTGCTCGCTGTCTGCGCCGCCTCCAGAGCCCAGCTCCGAAATTGCGAACGTCCAGCGACTGCTGCCACAGGAAAGGAGCGAGGGCTGCCAGGTGTGGCTGGCCCTCGCCTTCCCTTGGCAGCCCTGCCACAGCCCCACAGACAGTGGGGCTCCGGGCTCGCCAGCCAGCTCAGGGTGCCGACGTTGTTGCCTGCTCGCTGTCTGCGCCGCCTCCAGAGCCCAGCTCCGAAATTGCGAACGTCCAGCGACTGCTGCCACACGAAAGGAGCGAGGGCTGCCAGGTGTGGCTGGCCCTCGCCTTCCCTTGGCAGCCCTTCCACAGCCCCACAGACAGTGGGGCTCCGGGCTCGCCAGCCAGCTCAGGGTGCCGACGTTGTTGCCTGCTCGCTGTCTGCGCCGCCGCCAGAGCCCAGCTCCGAAATTGCGAACGTCCAGCGACTGCTGCCACACGAAAGGAGCGAGGGCTGCCAGGTGTGGCTGGCCCTCGCCTTCCCTTGGCAGCCCTTCCACAGCCCCACAGACAGTGGGGCTCCGGGCTCGCCAGCCAGCTCAGGGTGCCGACGTTGTTGCCTGCTCGCTGTCTGCGCCGCCTCCAGAGCCCAGCTCCGAAATTGCGAACGTCCAGCGACTGCTGCCACACGAAAGGTGCGAGGGCAGCCAGGTGTGGCTGGCCCTCACCTTCCCTTGGCAGCCCTGCCACAGCCCCACAGACAGTGGGGCTCCGGGCTCGCCAGCCAGCTCAGGGGGCCGACGTTGTTGCCTGCTCGCTGTCTGCGCCGCCTCCAGAGCCCAGCTCCGAAATTGCGAACGTCCAGCGACTGCTGCCATACGAAAGGAGCGAGGGCTGCCAGGTGTGGCTGGCCCTCGCCTTCCCTTGGCAGCCCTTCCACAGCCCCACAGACAGTGGGGCTCCGGGCTCGCCAGCCAGCTCAGGGTGCCGACGTTGTTGCCTGCTCGCTGTCTGCGCCGCCTCCAGAGCCCAGCTCCGAAATTGCGAACGTCCAGCGACTGCTGCCACACGAAAGGTGCGAGGGCTGCCAGGTGTGGCTGGCCCTCGCCATCCCTTGGCAGCCCTTCCACAGCCCCACAGACAGTGGGGCTCCAGGCGCGCCAGCCAGCTCAGGGTGCCGACGTTGTTGCCTGCTCGCTGTCTGCGCCGCCTCCAGAGCCCAGCTCCGAAATTGCGAACGTCCAGCGACTGCTGCCACACGAAAGGTGCGAGGGCTGCCAGGTGTGGCTGGCCCTCGCCTTCCCTTGGCAGCCCTTCCACAGCCCCACAGACAGTGGGGCTCCGGGCTCGCCAGCCAGCTCAGGGTGCCGACGTTGTTGCCTGCTCGCTGTCTGCGCCGCCTCCAGAGCCCAGCTCCGAAATTGCGAACGTCCAGCGACTGCTGCCACACGAAAGGAGCGAGGGCTGCCAGGTGTGGCTGGCCCTCGCCTTCCCTTGGCAGCCCTTCCACAGCCCCACAGACAGTGGGGCTCCGGGCTCGCCAGCCAGCTCAGGGTGCCGACGTTGTTGCCTGCTCGCTGTCTGCGCCGCCTCCAGAGCCCAGCTCCGAAATTGCGAACGTCCAGCGACTGCTGCCACACGAAAGGAGCGAGGGCTGCCAGGTGTGGCTGGCCCTCGCCTTCCCTTGGCAGCCCTTCCACAGCCCCACAGACAGTGGGGCTCCGGGCTCGCCAGCCAGCTCAGGGTGCCGACGTTGTTGCCTGCTCTCTCTCAGCGCCGCCTCCAGAGCCCACCTCGGAAATTGCGAACGTCCAGCGACTGCTGCCACACGAAAGGAGCGAGGGCTGCCAGGTGTGGCTGGCCCTCGCCATCCCTTGGCAGCCCTTCCACAAGCCCACAGACACTGCGGCTCAGGGCTTGCCAGCCAGCTCAGGGTGCCGACGTTGTTGCCTGCTCGCTGTCTGCGCCGCCTCCAGAGCCCAGCTCCGAAATGGCGAACGTCCAGCGACTGCTGCCACACGAAAGGTGCGAGGGCTGCCAGGTGTGGCTGGCCCTCGCCTTCCCTTGGCAGCCCTTCCACAGCCCCACAGACAGTGGGGCTCCAGGCTCGCCAGCCAGCTCAGGGTGCCGACGTTGTTGCCTGCTCGCTGTCTGCGCCGCCTCCAGAGCCCAGCTCCGAAATTGCGAACGTCCAGCGACTGCTGCCACACGAAAGGAGCGAGGGCTGCCAGGTGTGGCTGGCCCTCGCCTTCCCTTGGCAGCCCTTCCACAGCCCCACAGACAGTGGGGCTCCGGGCTCGCCAGCCAGCTCAGGGTGCCGACGTTGTTGCCTGCTCGCTGTCTGCGCCGCCTCCAGAGCCCAGCTCCGAAATTGCGAACGTCCAGCGACTGCTGCCTCACGAAAGGAGCGAGGGCTGCCAGGTGTGGCTGGCCCTCGCCTTCCCTTGGCAGCCCTTCCACAGCCCCACAGACAGTGGGGCTCCGGGCTCGCCAGCCAGCTCAGGGTGCCGACGTTGTTGCCTGCTCGCTGTCTGCGCCGCCGCCAGAGCCCACCTCGGAAATTGCGAACGTCCAGCGACTGCTGCCACACGAAAGGAGCGAGGGCTGCCAGGTGTGGCTGGCCCTCGCCTTCCCTTGGCAGCCCTTCCACAGCCCCACAGACAGTGGGGCTCCGGGCTCGCCAGCCAGCTCAGGGTGCCGACGTTGTTGCCTGCTCGCTGTCTGCGCCGCCTCCAGAGCCCAGCTCCGAAATTGCGAACGTCCAGCGACTGCTGCCACACGAAAGGAGCGAGGGCTGCCAGGTGTGGCTGGCCCTCGCCTTCCCTTGGCAGCCCTTCCACAGCCCC
>NW_027472244.1:0-52352 GCF_965638725.1 Aptenodytes patagonicus | reverse complement strand
GCGGCGCAGACAGCGAGCAGGCAACAACGTCGGCACCCTGAGCTGGCTGGCGAGCCCGGAGCCCCAGTGTCTGTGGGGCTGTGGAAGGGCTGCCAAGGGAAGGCGAGGGCCAGCAACACCTGGCAGCCCTCGCACCTTTCGTGTGGCAGCAGTCGCTGGACGTTCGCAATTTCGGAGCTGGGCTCTGGAGGCGGCGCAGACAGCGAGCAGGCAACAACGTCGGCACCCTGAGCTGGCTGGCGAGCCCGGAGCCCCAGTGTCTGTGGGGCTGTGGAAGGGCTGCCAAGGGAAGGCGAGGGCCAGCAACACCTGGCAGTCCTGGCACATTTCGTGTGGGAGCAATCGCTGGACGTTCGCAATTTCGGAGCTGGGCTCTGGAGGCGGCGCAGACAGCGAGCAGGCAACAATGTCGGCACCCTGAGCTGGCTGGCGAGCCCGGAGCCCCAGTGTCTGTGGGGCTGTGGAAGGGCTGCCAAGGGAAGGCGAGGACCAGCCACACCTGGCAGCCCTCGCACCTTTCGTGTGGCAGGAGTCGCTGGACGTTCGCAATTTCCGAGGTGGGTTCTGGAGGCGGCGCAGACAGCGAGCAGGCAACAACGTCGGCACCCTGAGCTGGCTGGCGAGCCCGGAGCCCCAGTGTCTGTGGGGCTGTGGAAGGGCTGCCAAGGGAAGGCGAGGGCCAGCCACACCTGGCAGCCCTCGCACCTTTCGTGTGGCAGCAGTCGCTGGACGTTCGCAATTTCCGAGGTGGGTTCTGGAGGCGGCGCAGACAGCGAGCAGGCAACAACGTCGGCACCCTGAGCTGGCTGGCGAGCCCGGAGCCCCAGTATCTGTGGGGCTGTGGAAGGGCTGCCAAGGGAAGGCGAGGGCCAGCCACACCTGGCAGCCCTCGCACCTTTCGTGTGGCAGCAGTCCCTGGACGTTCGGAATTTCGGAGCTGGGCTCTGGAGGCGGCGCAGACAGCGAGCAGGCAACAACGTCGGCACCCTGAGCGGGCTGGCGAGCCCGGAGCCCCAGTGTCTGTGGGGCTGTGGAAGGGCTGCCAAGGGAAGGCGAGGGCCAGCAACACCTGGCAGCCCTCGCACCTTTCGTGTGGCAGCAGTCGCTGGACGTTCGCAATTTCGGAGCTGGGCTCTGGAGGCGGCGCAGACAGCGAGCAGGCAACAACGTCGGCACCCGGAGCTGGCTGGCGAGCCCGGAGCCCCAGTGTCTGTGGGGCTGTGGAAGGGCTGCCAAGGGAAGGCGAGGGCCAGCAACACCTGGCAGCCCTCGCACCTTTCGTGTGGCAGCAGTCGCTGGACGTTCGCAATTTCAGAGCTGGGCTCTGGAGGCGGCGCAGACAGCGAGCAGGCAACAACGTCGGCACCCTGAGCTGGCTGGCGAGCCCGGAGCCCCAGTGTCTGTGGGGCTGTGGAAGGGCTGCCAAGGGAAGGCGAGGGCCAGCAACACCTGGCAGTCCTGGCACATTTCGTGTGGGAGCAATCGCTGGACGTTCGCAATTTCGGAGCTGGGCTCTGGAGGCGGCGCAGACAGCGAGCAGGCAACAATGTCGGCACCCTGAGCTGGCTGGCGAGCCCGGAGCCCCAGTGTCTGTGGGGCTGTGGAAGGGCTGCCAAGGGAAGGCGAGGACCAGCCACACCTGGCAGCCCTCGCACCTTTCGTGTGGCAGCAGTCGCTGGACGTTCGCAATTTCCGAGGTGGGTTCTGGAGGCGGCGCAGACAGCGAGCAGGCAACAACGTCGGCACCCTGAGCTGGCTGGCGAGCCCGGAGCCCCAGTGTCTGTGGGGCTGTGGAAGGGCTGCCAAGGGAAGGCGAGGGCCAGCCACACCTGGCAGCCCTCGCACCTTTCGTGTGGCAGCAGTCGCTGGACGTTCGCAATTTCCGAGGTGGGTTCTGGAGGTGGCGCAGACAGCGAGCAGGCAACAACGTCGGCACCCTGAGCTGGCTGGCGAGCCCGGAGCCCCAGTATCTGTGGGGCTGTGGAAGGGCTGCCAAGGGAAGGCGAGGGCCAGCCACACCTGGCAGCCCTCGCACCTTTCGTGTGGCAGCAGTCCCTGGACGTTCGGAATTTCGGAGCTGGGCTCTGGAGGCGGCGCAGACAGCGAGCAGGCAACAACGTCGGCACCCGGAGCTGGCTGGCGAGCCCGGAGCCCCAGTGTCTGTGGGGCTGTGGAAGGGCTGCCAAGGGAAGGCGAGGGCCAGCAACACCTGGCAGCCCTCGCACCTTTCGTGTGGCAGCAGTCGCTGGACGTTCGCAATTTCAGAGCTGGGCTCTGGAGGCGGCGCAGACAGCGAGCAGGCAACAACGTCGGCACCCTGAGCTGGCTGGCGAGCCCGGAGCCCCAGTGTCTGTGGGGCTGTGGAAGGGCTGCCAAGGGAAGGCGAGGGCCAGCAACACCTGGCAGCCCTCGCACCTTTCGTGTGGTAGCAGTCGCTGGACGTTCGCAATTTCGGAGCTGGGCTCTGGAGGCGGCGCAGACAGCGAGCAGGCAACAACGTCGGCGCCCTGAGCTGGCTGGCAAGCCCGGAGCCCCAGTGTCTGTGGGGCTGTGGAAGGGCTGCCAAGGGAAGGCGAGGGCCAGCAACACCTGGCAGCCCTCGCACCTTTGGTGTGGCAGCAGTCGCTGGACGTTCGCAATTTTGGAGCTGGGCTCTAGAGGCGGCACTGAGAGAAAGCAGGCAACAACGTCGGCACCCTGAGCTGGCTGGCGAGCCCGGAGCCCCAGTGTCTGTGGGGCTGTGGAAGGGCTGCCAAGGGAAGGTGAGGGCCAGCAACACCTGGCAGCCCTCGCACCTTTGGTGTGGCAGCAGTCGCTGGACGTTCGCAATTTCGGAGCTGGGCTCTAGAGGCGGCACTGAGAGAAAGCAGGCAACAACGTCGGCACCCTGAGCTGGCTGGCGAGCCCGGAGCCCCAGTGTCTGTGGGGCTGTGGAAGGGCTGCCAAGGGAAGGCGAGGGCCAGCAACACCTGGCAGTCCTGGCACCTTTGGTGTGGGAGCAGTCGCTGGACGTTCGCAATTTCGGAGCTGGGCTCTGGCGGCGGCGCAGACAGCGAGCAGGCAACAACGTCGGCACCCTGAGCTGGCTGGCGAGCCCGGAGCCCCAGTGTCTGTGGGGCTGTGGAAGGGCTGCCAAGGGAAGGCGAGGGCCAGCAACACCTGGCAGTCCTGGCACCTTTGGTGTGGGAGCAGTCGCTGGACGTTCGCAATTTCGGAGCTGGGCTCTGGAGGTGGCGCAGACAGCGAGCAGGCAACAACGTCGGCACCCTGAGCTGGCTGGCGAGCCCGGAGCCCCAGTGTCTGTGGGGCTGTGGAAGGGCTGCCAAGGGAAGGCGAGGGCCAGCAACACCTGGCAGCCCTCGCACCTTTCGTGTGGGAGCAGTCGCTGGACGTTCGCAATTTCGGAGCTGGGCTCTGGAGGCGGCGCAGACAGCGAGCAGGCAACAACGTCGGCACCCTGAGCTGGCTGGCGAGCCCGGAGCCCCAGTGTCTGTGGGGCTGTGGAAGGGCTGCCAAGGGAAGGCGAGGGCCAGCAACACCTGGCAGCCCTCGCACCTTTGGTGTGGGAGCAGTCGCTGGACGTTCGCAATTTCGGAGTTGGGCTCTGGAGGCGGCGCAGACAGCGAGCAGGCAACAACGTCGGCACCCTGAGCTGGCTGGCGAGCCCGGAGCCCCAGTGTCTGTGGGGCTGTGGAAGGGCTGCCAAGGGAAGGCGAGGGCCAGCAACACCT
Organism: Aptenodytes patagonicus; assembly: GCF_965638725.1. Classification (NCBI taxonomy): domain Eukaryota; kingdom Metazoa; phylum Chordata; class Aves; order Sphenisciformes; family Spheniscidae; genus Aptenodytes; species Aptenodytes patagonicus. Next base: position 48,621 of record NW_027472244.1, on the reverse strand, counting down.
GGCAGCCCTCGCACCTTTGGTGTGGGAGCAGTCGCTGGACGTTCGCAATTTCCGAGGTGGGTTCTGGAGGCGGCGCAGACAGCGAGCAGGCAACAACGTCGGCACCCTGAGCTGCCTGGCGAGCCCGGAGCCCCAGTGTCTGTGGGGCTGTGGAAGGGCTGCCAAGGGAAGGCGAGGGCCAGCAACACCTGGCAGCCCTCGCACCTTTCGTGTGGCAGCAGTCGCTGGACGTTCGCAATTTCGGAGCTGGGCTCTGGAGGCGGCGCAGACAGCGAGCAGGCAACAACGTCGGCACCCTGAGCTGGCTGGCGAGCCCGGAGCCCCAGTGTCTGTGGGGCTGTGGAAGGGCTGCCAAGGGAAGGCGAGGGCCAGCAACACCTGGCAGCCCTCGCACCTTTCGTGTGGCAGCAGTCGCTGGACGTTCGCAATTTCAGAGCTGGGCTCTGGAGGCGGCGCAGACAGCGAGCAGGCAACAACGTCGGCACCCTGAGCTGGCTGGCGAGCCCGGAGCCCCAGTGTCTGTGGGGCTGTGGAAGGGCTGCCAAGGGAAGGCGAGGGCCAGCAACACCTGGCAGCCCTCGCACCTTTCGTGTGGCAGCAGTCGCTGGACGTTCGCAATTTCGGAGCTGGGCTCTGGAGGCGGCGCAGACAGCGAGCAGGCAACAACGTCGGCACCCTGAGCTGGCTGGCGAGCCCGGAGCCCCAGTGTCTGTGGGGCTGTGGAAGGGCTGCCAAGGGAAGGCGAGGGCCAGCAACACCTGGCAGCCCTCGCACCTTTGGTGTGGCAGCAGTCGCTGGACGTTCGCAATTTTGGACCTGGGCTCTAGAGGCGACACTGAGAGAAAGCAGGCAACAACGTCGGCACCCTGAGCTGGCTGGCGAGCCCGGAGCCCCAGTGTCTGTGGGGCTGTGGAAGGGCTGCCAAGGGAAGGCGAGGGCCAGCAACACCTGGCAGCCCTCGCACCTTTGGTGTGGCAGCAGTCGCTGGACGTTCGCAATTTCGGAGCTGGGCTCTAGAGGCGGCACTGAGAGAAAGCAGGCAACAACGTCGGCACCCTGAGCTGGCTGGCGAGCCCGGAGCCCCAGTGTCTGTGGGGCTGTGGAAGGGCTGCCAAGGGAAGGCGAGGGCCAGCAACACCTGGCAGTCCTGGCACCTTTGGTGTGGGAGCAGTCGCTGGACGTTCGCAATTTCGGAGCTGGGCTCTGGCGGCGGCGCAGACAGCGAGCAGGCAACAACGTCGGCACCCTGAGCTGGCTGGCGAGCCCGGAGCCCCAGTGTCTGTGGGGCTGTGGAAGGGCTGCCAAGGGAAGGCGAGGGCCAGCAACACCTGGCAGCCCTCGCACCTTTCGTGTGGCAGCAGTCGCTGGACGTTCGCAATTTCGGAGCTGGGCTCTGGAGGTGGCGCAGACAGCGAGCAGGCAACAACGTCGGCACCCTGAGCTGGCTGGCGAGCCCGGAGCCCCAGTGTCTGTGGGGCTGTGGAAGGGCTGCCAAGGGAAGGCGAGGGCCAGCAACACCTGGCAGCCCTCGCACCTTTGGTGTGGCAGCAGTCGCTGGACGTTCGCAATTTCAGAGCTGGGCTCTGGAGGCGGCGCAGACAGCGAGCAGGCAACAACGTCGGCACCCTGAGCTGGCTGGCGAGCCCGGAGCCCCAGTGTCTGTGGGGCTGTGGAAGGGCTGCCAAGGGAAGGCGAGGGCCAGCAACACCTGGCAGTCCTGGCACCTTTGGTGTGGGAGCAGTCGCTGGACGTTCGCAATTTCGGAGCTGGGCTCTGGAGGTGGCGCAGACAGCGAGCAGGCAACAACGTCGGCACCCTGAGCTGGCTGGCGAGCCCGGAGCCCCAGTGTCTGTGGGGCTGTGGAAGGGCTGCCAAGGGAAGGCGAGGGCCAGCAACACCTGGCAGCCCTCGCACCTTTGGTGTGGGAGCAGTCGCTGGACGTTCGCAATTTCAGAGCTGGGCTCTGGAGGCGGCGCAGACAGCGAGCAGGCAACAACGTCGGCACCCTGAGCTGGCTGGCGAGCCCGGAGCCCCAGTGTCTGTGGGGCTGTGGAAGGGCTGCCAAGGGAAGGCGAGGGCCAGCAACACCTGGCAGCCCTCGCACCTTTCGTGTGGCAGCAGTCGCTGGACGTTCACAATTTCCGAGGTGGGTTCTGGAGGCGGCGCAGACAGCGAGCAGGCAACAACGTCGGCACCCTGAGCTGGCTGGCGAGCCCGGAGCCCCAGTGTCTGTGGGGCTGTGGAAGGGCTGCCAAGGGAAGGCGAGGGCCAGCAACACCTGGCAGCCCTCGCACCTTTCGTGTGGCAGCAGTCGCTGGACGTTCGCAATTTCGGAGCTGGGCTCTGGAGGCGGCGCAGACAGCGAGCAGGCAACAACGTCGGCACCCTGAGCTGGCTGGCGAGCCCGGAGCCCCAGTGTCTGTGGGGCTGTGGAAGGGCTGCCAAGGGAAGGCGAGGGCCAGCAACACCTGGCAGCCCTCGCACCTTTCGTGTGGCAGCAGTCGCTGGACGTTCGCAATTTCGGAGCTGGGCTCTGGAGGCGGCGCAGACAGCGAGCAGGCAACAACGTCGGCACCCTGAGCGGGCTGGCGAGCCCGGAGCCCCAGTGTCTGTGGGGCTGTGGAAGGGCTGCCAAGGGAAGGCGAGGGCCAGCAACACCTGGCAGCCCTCGCACCTTTGGTGTGGGAGCAGTCGCTGGACGTTCGCAATTTCGGAGCTGGGCTCTGGAGGTGGCGCAGACAGCGAGCAGGCAACAACGTCGGCACCCTGAGCTGGCTGGCGAGCCCGGAGCCCCAGTGTCTGTGGGGCTGTGGAAGGGCTGCCAAGGGAAGGCGAGGGCCAGCAACACCTGGCAGCCCTCGCACCTTTCGTGTGGCAGCAGTCGCTGGACGTTTGCAATTTCGGAGCTGGGCTCTGGAGGCGGCGCAGACAGCGAGCAGGCAACAACGTCGGCACCCTGAGCTGGCTGGCGAGCCCGGAGCCCCAGTGTCTGTGGGGCTGTGGAAGGGCTGCCAAGGGAAGGCGAGGGCCAGCCACACCTGGCAGCCCTCGCTCCTTTCGTGTGGCAGCAGTCGCTGGACGTTCGCAATTTCGGAGCTGGGCTCTGGAGGTGGCGCAGACAGCGAGCAGGCAAAAACGTCGGCACCCTGAGCTGGCTGGCGAGCCCGGAGCCCCAGTGTCTGTGGGGCTGTGGAAGGGCTGCCAAGGGAAGGCGAGGGCCAGCAACACCTGGCAGCCCTCGCACCTTTCGTGTGGCAGCAGTCGCTGGACGTTCGCAATTTCGGAGCTGGGCTCTGGAGGCGGCGCAGACAGCGAGCAGGCAACAACGTCGGCACCCTGAGCTGGCTGGCGAGCCCGGAGCCCCAGTGTCTGTGGGGCTGTGGAAGGGCTGCCAAGGGAAGGTGAGGGCCAGCAACACCTGGCAGCCCTCGCACCTTTCGTGTGGCAGCAGTCGCTGGACGTTCGCAATTTCGGAGCTGGGCTCTGGAGGCGGTGCAGACAGCGAGCAGGCAACAACGTCGGCACCCTGAGCTGGCTGGCGAGCCCGGAGCCCCAGTGTCTGTGGGGCTGTGGAAGGGCTGCCAAGGGAAGGCGAGGGCCAGCAACACCTGGCAGTCCTGGCACCTTTGGTGTGGGAGCAGTCGCTGGACGTTCGCAATTTCGGAGCTGGGCTCTGGAGGTGGCGCAGACAGCGAGCAGGCAAAAACGTCGGCACCCTGAGCTGGCTGGCGAGCCCGGAGCCCCAGTGTCTGTGGGGCTGTGGAAGGGCTGCCAAGGGAAGGCGAGGGCCAGCAACACCTGGCAGCCCTCGCACCTTTCGTGTGGCAGCAGTCGCTGGACGTTCGCAATTTCGGAGCTGGGCTCTGGAGGCGGCGCAGACAGCGAGCAGGCAACAACGTCGGCACCCTGAGCTGGCTGGCGAGCCCGGAGCCCCAGTGTCTGTGGGGCTGTGGAAGGGCTGCCAAGGGAAGGCGAGGGCCAGCAACACCTGGCAGCCCTCGCACCTTTCGTGTGGCAGCAGTCGCTGGACGTTCGCAATTTCGGAGCTGGGCTCTGGAGGCGGCGCAGACAGCGAGCAGGCAACAACGTCGGCACCCTGAGCTGGCTGGCGAGCCCGGAGCCCCAGTGTCTGTGGGGCTGTGGAAGGGCTGCCAAGGGAAGGCGAGGGCCAGCCACACCTGGCAGCCCTCGCATCTTTCGTGTGGCAGGAGTCGCTGGACGTTCGCAATTTTCGAGGTGGGCTCTGGAGGCGGCGCAGACAGCGAGCAGGCAACAACGTCGGCACCCTGAGCTGGATGGCGAGCCCGGAGCCCCACTGTCTGTGCGGCTGTGGAAGGGCTGCCAAGGGAAGGCGAGGGCCAGCAACACCTGGCAGCCCTCGCACCTTTCGTGTGGCAGCAGTCGCTGGACGTTCGCAATTTCGGAGCTGGGCTCTGGAGGCAGCGCAGACAGCGAGCAGGCAACAACGTCGGCACCCTGAGCTGGCTGGCGAGCCCGGAGCCCCAGTGTCTGTGGGGCTGTGGAAGGGCTGCCAAGGGAAGGCGAGGGCCAGCAACACCTGGCAGCCCTCGCACCTTTCGTGTTCCAGCAGTCGCTGGACGTTCGCAATTTCGGAGCTGGGCTCTGGAGGCGGCGCAGACAGCGAGCAGGCAACAACGTCGGCACCCTGAGCTGGCTGGCGAACCCGGAGCCCCAGTGTCTGTGGGGCTGTGGAAGGGCTGCCAAGGGAAGGCGAGGGCCAGCAACACCTGGCAGTCCTGGCACCTTTGGTGTGGGAGCAGTCGCTGGACGTTCGCAATTTCGGAGCTGGGCTCTGGAGGCGGCGCAGACAGCGAGCAGGCAACAACGTCGGCACCCTGAGCTGGCTGGCGAGCCCGGAGCCCCAGTGTCTGTGGGGCTGTGGAAGGGCTGCCAAGGGAAGGCGAGGGCCAGCAACACCTGGCAGCCCTCGCATCTTTCGTGTGGCAGCAGTCGCTGGACGTTCGCAATTTTCGAGGTGGGCTCTGGAGGCGGCGCAGACAGCGAGCAGGCAACAACGTCGGCACCCTGAGCTGGCTGGCGAGCCCGGAGCCCCAGTGTCTGTGGGGCTGTGGAAGGGCTGCCAAGGGAAGGCGAGGGCCAGCCACACCTGGCAGCCCTCGCATCTTTCGTGTGGCAGGAGTCGCTGGACGTTCGCAATTTTCGAGATGGGCTCTGGAGGCGGCGCAGACAGCGAGCAGGCAACAACGTCGGCACCCTGAGCTGGCTGGCGAGCCCGGAGCCCCAGTGTCTGTGGGGCTGTGGAAGGGCTGCCAAGGGAAGGCGAGGGCCAGCAACACCTGGCAGCCCTCGCACCTTTCGTGTGGCAGCAGTCGCTGGACGTTCGCAATTTCGGAGCTGGGCTCTGGAGGCGGCGCAGACAGCGAGCAGGCAACAACGTCGGCACCCTGAGCTGGCTGGCGAGCCCGGAGCCCCAGTGTCTGTGGGGCTGTGGAAGGGCTGCCAAGGGAAGGCGAGGGCCAGCAACACCTGGCAGCCCTCGCACCTTTCGTGTGGCAGCAGTCGCTGGACGTTCGCAATTTCGGAGCTGGGCTCTGGAGGCGGCGCAGACAGCGAGCAGGCAACAACGTCGGCACCCTGAGCTGGCTGGCGAGCCCGGAGCCCCAGTGTCTGTGGGGCTGTGGAAGGGCTGCCAAGGGAAGGCGAGGGCCAGCCACACCTGGCAGCCCTCGCATCTTTCGTGTGGCAGGAGTCGCTGGACGTTCGCAATTTTCGAGGTGGGCTCTGGAGGCGGCGCAGACAGCGAGCAGGCAACAACGTCGGCACCCTGAGCTGGATGGCGAGCCCGGAGCCCCACTGTCTGTGCGGCTGTGGAAGGGCTGCCAAGGGAAGGCGAGGGCCAGCAACACCTGGCAGCCCTCGCACCTTTCGTGTGGCAGCAGTCGCTGGACGTTCGCAATTTCGGAGCTGGGCTCTGGAGGCAGCGCAGACAGCGAGCAGGCAACAACGTCGGCACCCTGAGCTGGCTGGCGAGCCCGGAGCCCCAGTGTCTGTGGGGCTGTGGAAGGGCTGCCAAGGGAAGGCGAGGGCCAGCAACACCTGGCAGCCCTCGCACCTTTCGTGTTCCAGCAGTCGCTGGACGTTCGCAATTTCGGAGCTGGGCTCTGGAGGCGGCGCAGACAGCGAGCAGGCAACAACGTCGGCACCCTGAGCTGGCTGGCGAACCCGGAGCCCCAGTGTCTGTGGGGCTGTGGAAGGGCTGCCAAGGGAAGGCGAGGGCCAGCAACACCTGGCAGTCCTGGCACCTTTGGTGTGGGAGCAGTCGCTGGACGTTCGCAATTTCGGAGCTGGGCTCTGGAGGCGGCGCAGACAGCGAGCAGGCAACAACGTCGGCACCCTGAGCTGGCTGGCGAGCCCGGAGCCCCAGTGTCTGTGGGGCTGTGGAAGGGCTGCCAAGGGAAGGCGAGGGCCAGCCACACCTGGCAGCCCTCGCATCTTTCGTGTGGCAGGAGCCGCTGGACGTTCGCAATTTTCGAGGTGGGCTCTGGAGGCGGCGCAGACAGCGAGCAGGCAACAACGTCGGCACCCTGAGCTGGCTGGCGAGCCCGGAGCCCCAGTGTCTGTGGGGCTGTGGAAGGGCTGCCAAGGGAAGGCGAGGGCCAGCCACACCTGGCAGCCCTCGCATCTTTCGTGTGGCAGGAGTCGCTGGACGTTCGCAATTTTCGAGGTGGGCTCTGGAGGCGGCGCAGACAGCGAGCAGGCAACAACGTCGGCACCCTGAGCTGGATGGCGAGCCCGGAGCCCCACTGTCTGTGCGGCTGTGGAAGGGCTGCCAAGGGAAGGCGAGGGCCAGCAACACCTGGCAGCCCTCGCACCTTTCGTGTGGCAGCAGTCGCTGGACGTTCGCAATTTCGGAGCTGGGCTCTGGAGGCAGCGCAGACAGCGAGCAGGCAACAACGTCGGCACCCTGAGCTGGCTGGCGAGCCCGGAGCCCCAGTGTCTGTGGGGCTGTGGAAGGGCTGCCAAGGGAAGGCGAGGGCCAGCAACACCTGGCAGCCCTCGCACCTTTCGTGTTCCAGCAGTCGCTGGACGTTCGCAATTTCGGAGCTGGGCTCTGGAGGCGGCGCAGACAGCGAGCAGGCAACAACGTCGGCACCCTGAGCTGGCTGGCGAACCCGGAGCCCCAGTGTCTGTGGGGCTGTGGAAGGGCTGCCAAGGGAAGGCGAGGGCCAGCAACACCTGGCAGTCCTGGCACCTTTGGTGTGGGAGCAGTCGCTGGACGTTCGCAATTTCGGAGCTGGGCTCTGGAGGCGGCGCAGACAGCGAGCAGGCAACAACGTCGGCACCCTGAGCTGGCTGGCGAGCCCGGAGCCCCAGTGTCTGTGGGGCTGTGGAAGGGCTGCCAAGGGAAGGCGAGGGCCAGCCACACCTGGCAGCCCTCGCATCTTTCGTGTGGCAGGAGCCGCTGGACGTTCGCAATTTTCGAGGTGGGCTCTGGAGGCGGCGCAGACAGCGAGCAGGCAACAACGTCGGCACCCTGAGCTGGCTGGCGAGCCCGGAGCCCCAGTGTCTGTGGGGCTGTGGAAGGGCTGCCAAGGGAAGGCGAGGGCCAGCCACACCTGGCAGCCCTCGCATCTTTCGTGTGGCAGGAGTCGCTGGACGTTCGCAATTTTCGAGGTGGGCTCTGGAGGCGGCGCAGACAGCGAGCAGGCAACAACGTCGGCACCCTGAGCTGGATGGCGAGCCCGGAGCCCCACTGTCTGTGCGGCTGTGGAAGGGCTGCCAAGGGAAGGCGAGGGCCAGCAACACCTGGCAGCCCTCGCACCTTTCGTGTGGCAGCAGTCGCTGGACGTTCGCAATTTCGGAGCTGGGCTCTGGAGGCAGCGCAGACAGCGAGCAGGCAACAACGTCGGCACCCTGAGCTGGCTGGCGAGCCCGGAGCCCCAGTGTCTGTGGGGCTGTGGAAGGGCTGCCAAGGGAAGGCGAGGGCCAGCCACACCTGGCAGCCCTCGCATCTTTCGTGTGGCAGGAGCCGCTGGACGTTCGCAATTTTCGAGGTGGGCTCTGGAGGCGGCGCAGACAGCGAGCAGGCAACAACGTCGGCACCCTGAGCTGGCTGGCGAGCCCGGAGCCCCAGTGTCTGTGGGGCTGTGGAAGGGCTGCCAAGGGAAGGCGAGGGCCAGCCACACCTGGCAGCCCTCGCATCTTTCGTGTGGCAGGAGTCGCTGGACGTTCGCAATTTTCGAGGTGGGCTCTGGAGGCGGCGCAGACAGCGAGCAGGCAACAACGTCGGCACCCTGAGCTGGATGGCGAGCCCGGAGCCCCACTGTCTGTGCGGCTGTGGAAGGGCTGCCAAGGGAAGGCGAGGGCCAGCAACACCTGGCAGCCCTCGCACCTTTCGTGTGGCAGCAGTCGCTGGACGTTCGCAATTTCGGAGCTGGGCTCTGGAGGCAGCGCAGACAGCGAGCAGGCAACAACGTCGGCACCCTGAGCTGGCTGGCGAGCCCGGAGCCCCAGTGTCTGTGGGGCTGTGGAAGGGCTGCCAAGGGAAGGCGAGGGCCAGCAACACCTGGCAGCCCTCGCACCTTTCGTGTTCCAGCAGTCGCTGGACGTTCGCAATTTCGGAGCTGGGCTCTGGAGGCGGCGCAGACAGCGAGCAGGCAACAACGTCGGCACCCTGAGCTGGCTGGCGAACCCGGAGCCCCAGTGTCTGTGGGGCTGTGGAAGGGCTGCCAAGGGAAGGCGAGGGCCAGCAACACCTGGCAGTCCTGGCACCTTTGGTGTGGGAGCAGTCGCTGGACGTTCGCAATTTCGGAGCTGGGCTCTGGAGGCGGCGCAGACAGCGAGCAGGCAACAACGTCGGCACCCTGAGCTGGCTGGCGAGCCCGGAGCCCCAGTGTCTGTGGGGCTGTGGAAGGGCTGCCAAGGGAAGGCGAGGGCCAGCCACACCTGGCAGCCCTCGCATCTTTCGTGTGGCAGGAGCCGCTGGACGTTCGCAATTTTCGAGGTGGGCTCTGGAGGCGGCGCAGACAGCGAGCAGGCAACAACGTCGGCACCCTGAGCTGGCTGGCGAGCCCGGAGCCCCAGTGTCTGTGGGGCTGTGGAAGGGCTGCCAAGGGAAGGCGAGGGCCAGCCACACCTGGCAGCCCTCGCATCTTTCGTGTGGCAGGAGTCGCTGGACGTTCGCAATTTTCGAGGTGGGCTCTGGAGGCGGCGCAGACAGCGAGCAGGCAACAACGTCGGCACCCTGAGCTGGATGGCGAGCCCGGAGCCCCACTGTCTGTGCGGCTGTGGAAGGGCTGCCAAGGGAAGGCGAGGGCCAGCAACACCTGGCAGCCCTCGCACCTTTCGTGTGGCAGCAGTCGCTGGACGTTCGCAATTTCGGAGCTGGGCTCTGGAGGCAGCGCAGACAGCGAGCAGGCAACAACGTCGGCACCCTGAGCTGGCTGGCGAGCCCGGAGCCCCAGTGTCTGTGGGGCTGTGGAAGGGCTGCCAAGGGAAGGCGAGGGCCAGCAACACCTGGCAGCCCTCGCACCTTTCGTGTTCCAGCAGTCGCTGGACGTTCGCAATTTCGGAGCTGGGCTCTGGAGGCGGCGCAGACAGCGAGCAGGCAACAACGTCGGCACCCTGAGCTGGCTGGCGAACCCGGAGCCCCAGTGTCTGTGGGGCTGTGGAAGGGCTGCCAAGGGAAGGCGAGGGCCAGCAACACCTGGCAGTCCTGGCACCTTTGGTGTGGGAGCAGTCGCTGGACGTTCGCAATTTCGGAGCTGGGCTCTGGAGGCGGCGCAGACAGCGAGCAGGCAACAACGTCGGCACCCTGAGCTGGCTGGCGAGCCCGGAGCCCCAGTGTCTGTGGGGCTGTGGAAGGGCTGCCAAGGGAAGGCGAGGGCCAGCCACACCTGGCAGCCCTCGCATCTTTCGTGTGGCAGGAGTCGCTGGACGTTCGCAATTTTCGAGGTGGGCTCTGGAGGCGGCGCAGACAGCGAGCAGGCAACAACGTCGGCACCCTGAGCTGGATGGCGAGCCCGGAGCCCCACTGTCTGTGCGGCTGTGGAAGGGCTGCCAAGGGAAGGCGAGGGCCAGCAACACCTGGCAGCCCTCGCACCTTTCGTGTGGCAGCAGTCGCTGGACGTTCGCAATTTCGGAGCTGGGCTCTGGAGGCAGCGCAGACAGCGAGCAGGCAACAACGTCGGCACCCTGAGCTGGCTGGCGAGCCCGGAGCCCCAGTGTCTGTGGGGCTGTGGAAGGGCTGCCAAGGGAAGGCGAGGGCCAGCCACACCTGGCAGCCCTCGCATCTTTCGTGTGGCAGGAGCCGCTGGACGTTCGCAATTTTCGAGGTGGGCTCTGGAGGCGGCGCAGACAGCGAGCAGGCAACAACGTCGGCACCCTGAGCTGGCTGGCGAGCCCGGAGCCCCAGTGTCTGTGGGGCTGTGGAAGGGCTGCCAAGGGAAGGCGAGGGCCAGCCACACCTGGCAGCCCTCGCATCTTTCGTGTGGCAGGAGTCGCTGGACGTTCGCAATTTTCGAGGTGGGCTCTGGAGGCGGCGCAGACAGCGAGCAGGCAACAACGTCGGCACCCTGAGCTGGATGGCGAGCCCGGAGCCCCACTGTCTGTGCGGCTGTGGAAGGGCTGCCAAGGGAAGGCGAGGGCCAGCAACACCTGGCAGCCCTCGCACCTTTCGTGTGGCAGCAGTCGCTGGACGTTCGCAATTTCGGAGCTGGGCTCTGGAGGCAGCGCAGACAGCGAGCAGGCAACAACGTCGGCACCCTGAGCTGGCTGGCGAGCCCGGAGCCCCAGTGTCTGTGGGGCTGTGGAAGGGCTGCCAAGGGAAGGCGAGGGCCAGCAACACCTGGCAGCCCTCGCACCTTTCGTGTTCCAGCAGTCGCTGGACGTTCGCAATTTCGGAGCTGGGCTCTGGAGGCGGCGCAGACAGCGAGCAGGCAACAACGTCGGCACCCTGAGCTGGCTGGCGAACCCGGAGCCCCAGTGTCTGTGGGGCTGTGGAAGGGCTGCCAAGGGAAGGCGAGGGCCAGCAACACCTGGCAGTCCTGGCACCTTTGGTGTGGGAGCAGTCGCTGGACGTTCGCAATTTCGGAGCTGGGCTCTGGAGGCGGCGCAGACAGCGAGCAGGCAACAACGTCGGCACCCTGAGCTGGCTGGCGAGCCCGGAGCCCCAGTGTCTGTGGGGCTGTGGAAGGGCTGCCAAGGGAAGGCGAGGGCCAGCCACACCTGGCAGCCCTCGCATCTTTCGTGTGGCAGGAGCCGCTGGACGTTCGCAATTTTCGAGGTGGGCTCTGGAGGCGGCGCAGACAGCGAGCAGGCAACAACGTCGGCACCCTGAGCTGGCTGGCGAGCCCGGAGCCCCAGTGTCTGTGGGGCTGTGGAAGGGCTGCCAAGGGAAGGCGAGGGCCAGCCACACCTGGCAGCCCTCGCATCTTTCGTGTGGCAGGAGTCGCTGGACGTTCGCAATTTTCGAGGTGGGCTCTGGAGGCGGCGCAGACAGCGAGCAGGCAACAACGTCGGCACCCTGAGCTGGATGGCGAGCCCGGAGCCCCACTGTCTGTGCGGCTGTGGAAGGGCTGCCAAGGGAAGGCGAGGGCCAGCAACACCTGGCAGCCCTCGCACCTTTCGTGTGGCAGCAGTCGCTGGACGTTCGCAATTTCGGAGCTGGGCTCTGGAGGCAGCGCAGACAGCGAGCAGGCAACAACGTCGGCACCCTGAGCTGGCTGGCGAGCCCGGAGCCCCAGTGTCTGTGGGGCTGTGGAAGGGCTGCCAAGGGAAGGCGAGGGCCAGCAACACCTGGCAGCCCTCGCACCTTTCGTGTTCCAGCAGTCGCTGGACGTTCGCAATTTCGGAGCTGGGCTCTGGAGGCGGCGCAGACAGCGAGCAGGCAACAACGTCGGCACCCTGAGCTGGCTGGCGAACCCGGAGCCCCAGTGTCTGTGGGGCTGTGGAAGGGCTGCCAAGGGAAGGCGAGGGCCAGCAACACCTGGCAGTCCTGGCACCTTTGGTGTGGGAGCAGTCGCTGGACGTTCGCAATTTCGGAGCTGGGCTCTGGAGGCGGCGCAGACAGCGAGCAGGCAACAACGTCGGCACCCTGAGCTGGCTGGCGAGCCCGGAGCCCCAGTGTCTGTGGGGCTGTGGAAGGGCTGCCAAGGGAAGGCGAGGGCCAGCCACACCTGGCAGCCCTCGCATCTTTCGTGTGGCAGGAGCCGCTGGACGTTCGCAATTTTCGAGGTGGGCTCTGGAGGCGGCGCAGACAGCGAGCAGGCAACAACGTCGGCACCCTGAGCTGGCTGGCGAGCCCGGAGCCCCAGTGTCTGTGGGGCTGTGGAAGGGCTGCCAAGGGAAGGCGAGGGCCAGCAACACCTGGCAGCCCTCGCATCTTTCGTGTGGCAGCAGTCGCTGGACGTTCGCAATTTTCGAGGTGGGCTCTGGAGGCGGCGCAGACAGCGAGCAGGCAACAACGTCGGCACCCTGAGCTGGCTGGCGAGCCCGGAGCCCCAGTGTCTGTGGGGCTGTGGAAGGGCTGCCAAGGGAAGGCGAGGGCCAGCCACACCTGGCAGCCCTCGCATCTTTCGTGTGGCAGGAGTCGCTGGACGTTCGCAATTTTCGAGATGGGCTCTGGAGGCGGCGCAGACAGCGAGCAGGCAACAACGTCGGCACCCTGAGCTGGCTGGCGAGCCCGGAGCCCCAGTGTCTGTGGGGCTGTGGAAGGGCTGCCAAGGGAAGGCGAGGGCCAGCAACACCTGGCAGCCCTCGCACATTTGGTGTGGGAGCAGTCGCTGGACGTTCGCAATTTCGGAGCTGGGCTCTAGAGGCGGCACTGAGAGAAAGCAGGCAACAACGTCGGCACCCTGAGCTGGCTGGCGAGCCCGGAGCCCCAGTGTCTGTGGGGCTGTGGAAGGGCTGCCAAGGGAAGGCGAGGGCCAGCAACACCTGGCAGTCCTGGCACCTTTGGTGTGGGAGCAGTCGCTGGACGTTCGCAATTTCGGAGCTGGGCTCTGGCGGCGGCGCAGACAGCGAGCAGGCAACAACGTCGGCACCCTGAGCTGGCTGGCGAGCCCGGAGCCCCAGTGTCTGTGGGGCTGTGGAAGGGCTGCCAGGGGAAGGCGAGGGCCAGCAACACCTGGCAGTCCTGGCACCTTTGGTGTGGGAGCAGTCGCTGGACGTTCGCAATTTCGGAGCTGGGCTCTGGAGGTGGCGCAGACAGCGAGCAGGCAACAACGTCGGCACCCTGAGCTGGCTGGCGAGCCCGGAGCCCCAGTGTCTGTGGGGCTGTGGAAGGGCTGCCAAGGGAAGGCGAGGGCCAGCAACACCTGGCAGCCCTCGCACCTTTCGTGTGGCAGCAGTCGCTGGACGTTCGCAATTTCAGAGCTGGGCTCTGGAGGCGGCGCAGACAGCGAGCAGGCAACAACGTCGGCACCCTGAGCTGGCTGGCGAGCCCGGAGCCCCAGTGTCTGTGGGGCTGTGGAAGGGCTGCCAAGGGAAGGCGAGGGCCAGCAACACCTGGCAGTCCTGGCACCTTTGGTGTGGCAGCAGTCGCTGGACGTTCGCAATTTCGGAGCTGGGCTCTGGAGGTGGCGCAGACAGCGAGCAGGCAACAACGTCGGCACCCTGAGCTGGCTGGCGAGCCCGGAGCCCCAGTGTGTGTGGGGCTGTGGAAGGGCTGCCAAGGGAAGGCGAGGGCCAGCAACACCTGGCAGCCCTCGCACCTTTGGTGTGGGAGCAGTCGCTGGACGTTCGCAATTTCGGAGCTGGGCTCTGGAGGTGGCGCAGACAGCGAGCAGGCAACAACGTCGGCACCCTGAGCTGGCTGGCGAGCCCGGAGCCCCAGTGTCTGTGGGGCTGTGGAAGGGCTGCCAAGGGAAGGTGAGGGCCAGCAACACCTGGCAGCCCTCGCACCTTTCGTGTGGCAGCAGTCGCTGGACGTTCGCAATTTCGGAGCTGGGCTCTGGAGGCGGCGCAGACAGCGAGCAGGCAACAACGTCGGCACCCTGAGCTGGCTGGCGAGCCCGGAGCCCCAGTGTCTGTGGGGCTGTGGAAGGGCTGCCAAGGGAAGGCGAGGGCCAGCAACACCTGGCAGCCCTCGCACCTTTGGTGTGGGAGCAGTCGCTGGACGTTCGCAATTTCGGAGCTGGGCTCTGGAGGTGGCGCAGACAGCGAGCAGGCAAAAACGTCGGCACCCTGAGCTGGCTGGCGAGCCCGGAGCCCCAGTGTCTGTGGGGCTGTGGAAGGGCTGCCAAGGGAAGGCGAGGGCCAGCAACACCTGGCAGCCCTCGCACCTTTCGTGTGGCAGCAGTCGCTGGACGTTCGCAATTTCGGAGCTGGGCTCTGGAGGCGGCGCAGACAGCGAGCAGGCAAGAACGTCGGCACCCTGAGCTGGCTGGCGAGCCCGGAGCCCCAGTGTCTGTGGGGCTGTGGAAGGGCTGCCAAGGGAAGGCGAGGGCCAGCAACACCTGGCAGCCCTCGCACCTTTGGTGTGGGAGCAGTCGCTGGACGTTCGCAATTTCGGAGCTGGGCTCTGGAGGCGGCGCAGACAGCGAGCAGGCAACAACGTCGGCACCCTGAGCTGGCTGGCGAGCCCGGAGCCCCAGTGTCTGTGGGGCTGTGGAAGGGCTGCCAAGGGAAGGCGAGGGCCAGCCACACCTGGCAGCCCTCGCATCTTTCGTGTGGCAGGAGTCGCTGGACGTTCGCAATTTTCGAGGTGGGCTCTGGAGGCGGCGCAGACAGCGAGCAGGCAACAACGTCGGCACCCTGAGCTGGATGGCGAGCCCGGAGCCCCACTGTCTGTGCGGCTGTGGAAGGGCTGCCAAGGGAAGGCGAGGGCCAGCAACACCTGGCAGCCCTCGCACCTTTCGTGTGGGAGCAGTCGCTGGACGTTCGCAATTTCGGAGCTGGGCTCTGGAGGCAGCGCAGACAGCGAGCAGGCAACAACGTCGGCACCCTGAGCTGGCTGGCGAGCCCGGAGCCCCAGTGTCTGTGGGGCTGTGGAAGGGCTGCCAAGGGAAGGCGAGGGCCAGCAACACCTGGCAGCCCTCGCATCTTTCGTGTGGCAGCAGTCGCTGGACGTTCGCAATTTTCGAGGTGGGCTCTGGAGGCGGCGCAGACAGCGAGCAGGCAACAACGTCGGCACCCTGAGCTGGCTGGCGAGCCCGGAGCCCCAGTGTCTGTGGGGCTGTGGAAGTGCTGCCAAGGGAAGGCGAGGGCCAGCCACACCTGGCAGCCCTCGCATCTTTCGTGTGGCAGGAGTCGCTGGACGTTCGCAATTTTCGAGATGGGCTCTGGAGGCGGCGCAGACAGCGAGCAGGCAACAACGTCGGCACCCTGAGCTGGCTGGCGAGCCCGGAGCCCCAGTGTCTGTGGGGCTGTGGAAGGGCTGCCAAGGGAAGGCGAGGGCCAGCAACACCTGGCAGCCCTCGCACCTTTGGTGTGGGAGCAGTCGCTGGACGTTCGCAATTTCGGAGCTGGGCTCTGGAGGCAGCGCAGACAGCGAGCAGGCAACAACGTCGGCACCCTGAGCTGGCTGGCGAGCCCGGAGCCCCAGTGTCTGTGGGGCTGTGGAAGGGCTGCCAAGGGAAGGCGAGGGCCAGCAACACCTGGCAGCCCTCGCACCTTTCGTGTTCCAGCAGTCGCTGGACGTTCGCAATTTCGGAGCTGGGCTCTGGAGGCGGCGCAGACAGCGAGCAGGCAACAACGTCGGCACCGTGAGCTGGCTGGCGAGCCCGGAGCCCCAGTGTCTGTGGGGCTGTGGAAGGGCTGCCAAGGGAAGGCGAGGGCCAGCAACACCTGGCAGTCCTGGCACCTTTGGTGTGGGAGCAGTCGCTGGACGTTCGCAATTTCGGAGCTGGGCTCTGGAGGCGGCGCAGACAGCGAGCAGGCAACAACGTCGGCACCCTGAGCTGGCTGGCGAGCCCGGAGCCCCAGTGTCTGTGGGGCTGTGGAAGGGCTGCCAAGGGAAGGCGAGGGCCAGCAACACCTGGCAGCCCTCGCACCTTTCGTGTGGCAGCAGTCGCTGGACGTTCGCAATTTCGGAGCTGGGCTCTGGAGGCGGCGCAGACAGCGAGCAGGCAACAACGTCGGCACCCTGAGCTGGCTGGCCACCCCGGAGCCCCAGTGTCTGTGGGGCTGTGGAAGTGCTGCCAAGGGAAGGCGAGGGCCAGCAACACCTGGCAGTCCTGGCACCTTTGGTGTGGGAGCAGTCGCTGGACGTTCGCAATTTCGGAGCTGGGCTCTGGAGGTGGCGCAGACAGCGAGCAGGCAACAACGTCGGCACCCTGAGCTGGCTGGCGAGCCCGGAGCCCCAGTGTCTGTGGGGCTGTGGAAGGGCTGCCAAGGGAAGGCGAGGGCCAGCAACACCTGGCAGCCCTCGCACCTTTCGTGTGGGAGCAGTCGCTGGACGTTCGCAATTTCGGAGCTGGGCTCTGGAGGCGGCGCAGACAGCGAGCAGGCAACAACGTCGGCACCCTGAGCTGGCTGGCGAGCCCGGAGCCCCAGTGTCTGTGGGGCTGTGGAAGGGCTGCCAAGGGAAGGCGAGGGCCAGCAACACCTTGCAGCCCTCGCATCTTTCGTGTGGGAGCAGTCGCTGGACGTTCGCAATTTCGGAGCTGGGCTCTGGAGGCGGCGCAGAGAGCGAGCAGGCAAAAACGTCGGCACCCTGAGCTGGCTGGCGAGCCCGGAGCCCCAGTGTCTGTGGGGCTGTGGAAGGGCTGCCAAGGGAAGGCGAGGGCCAGCAACACCTGGCAGCCCTCGCACCTTTGGTGTGGGAGCAGTCGCTGGACGTTCGCAATTTCGGAGCTGGGCTCTGGAGGTGGCGCAGACAGCGAGCAGGCAACAACGTCGGCACCCTGAGCTGGCTGGCGAGCCCGGAGCCCCAGTGTCTGTGGGGCTGTGGAAGGGCTGCCAAGGGAAGGCGAGGGCCAGCAACACCTGGCAGCCCTCGCATCTTTCGTGTGGGAGCAGTCGCTGGACGTTCGCAATTTCGGAGCTGGGCTCTGGAGGCGGCGCAGAGAGCGAGCAGGCAAAAACGTCGGCACCCTGAGCTGGCTGGCGAGCCCGGAGCCCCAGTGTCTGTGGGGCTGTGGAAGGGCTGCCAAGGGAAGGCGAGGGCCAGCAACACCTGGCAGTCCTCGCACCTTTGGTGTGGGAGCAGTCGCTGGACGTTCGCAATTTCGGAGCTGGGCTCTGGAGGCGGCGCAGACAGCGAGCAGGCAACAACGTCGGCACCCTGAGCTGGCTGGCGACCCCGGAGCCCCAGTGTCTGTGGGGCTGTGGAAGGGCTGCCAAGGGAAGGCGAGGGCCAGCAACACCTGGCAGCCCTCGCACCTTTCGTGTGGCAGCAGTCGCTGGACGTTCGCAATTTCGGAGCTGGGCTCTGGAGGCGGCGCAGACAGCGAGCAGGCAACAACGTCGGCACCCTGAGCTGGCTGGCGACCCCGGAGCCCCAGTGTCTGTGTGGCTGTGGAAGGGCTGCCAAGGGAAGGCGAGGGCCAGCAACACCTGGCAGCCCTCGCACCTTTGGTGTGGGAGCAGTCGCTGGACGTTCGCAATTTCGGAGCTGGGCTCTGGAGGTGGCGCAGACAGCGAGCAGGCAACAACGTCGGCACCCTGAGCTGGCTGGCGAGCCCGGAGCCCCAGTGTCTGTGGGGCTGTGGAAGGGCTGCCAAGGGAAGGCGAGGGCCAGCAACACCTGGCAGCCCTCGCACCTTTCGTGTGGGAGCAGTCGCTGGACGTTCGCAATTTCGGAGCTGGGCTCTGGAGGCGGCGCAGACAGCGAGCAGGCAACAACGTCGGCACCCTGAGCTGGCTGGCGAGCCTGGAGCCCCAGTGTCTGTGGGGCTGTGGAAGGGCTGCCAAGGGAAGGCGAGGGCCAGCAACACCTTGCAGCCCTCGCATCTTTCGTGTGGGAGCAGTCGCTGGACGTTCGCAATTTCGGAGCTGGGCTCTGGAGGCGGCGCAGAGAGCGAGCAGGCAAAAACGTCGGCACCCTGAGCTGGCTGGCGAGCCCGGAGCCCCAGTGTCTGTGGGGCTGTGGAAGGGCTGCCAAGGGAAGGCGAGGGCCAGCAACACCTGGCAGCCCTCGCACCTTTCGTGTGGGAGCAGTCGCTGGACGTTCGCAATTTCGGAGCTGGGCTCTGGAGGCGGCGCAGACAGCGAGCAGGCAACAACGTCGGCACCCTGAGCTGGCTGGCCACCCCGGAGCCCCAGTGTCTGTGGGGCTGTGGAAGGGCTGCCAAGGGAAGGCGAGGGCCAGCAACACCTGGCAGCCCTCGCATCTTTCGTGTGGGAGCAGTCGCTGGACGTTCGCAATTTCGGAGCTGGGCTCTGGAGGCGGCGCAGAGAGCGAGCAGGCAAAAACGTCGGCACCCTGAGCTGGCTGGCGAGCCCGGAGCCCCAGTGTCTGTGGGGCTGTGGAAGGGCTGCCAAGGGAAGGCGAGGGCCAGCAACACCTGGCAGCCCTCGCACCTTTCGTGTGGCAGCAGTCGCTGGACGTTCGCAATTTCGGAGCTGGGCTCTGGAGGCGGCGCAGACAGCGAGCAGGCAACAACGTCGGCACCCTGAGCTGGCTGGCGACCCCGGAGCCCCAGTGTCTGTGTGGCTGTGGAAGGGCTGCCAAGGGAAGGCGAGGGCCAGCAACACCTGGCAGCCCTCGCACCTTTGGTGTGGGAGCAGTCGCTGGACGTTCGCAATTTCGGAGCTGGGCTCTGGAGGTGGCGCAGACAGCGAGCAGGCAACAACGTCGGCACCCTGAGCTGGCTGGCGAGCCCGGAGCCCCAGTGTCTGTGGGGCTGTGGAAGGGCTGCCAAGGGAAGGCGAGGGCCAGCAACACCTGGCAGCCCTCGCACCTTTCGTGTGGGAGCAGTCGCTGGACGTTCGCAATTTCGGAGCTGGGCTCTGGAGGCGGCGCAGACAGCGAGCAGGCAACAACGTCGGCACCCTGAGCTGGCTGGCGAGCCTGGAGCCCCAGTGTCTGTGGGGCTGTGGAAGGGCTGCCAAGGGAAGGCGAGGGCCAGCAACACCTTGCAGCCCTCGCATCTTTCGTGTGGGAGCAGTCGCTGGACGTTCGCAATTTCGGAGCTGGGCTCTGGAGGCGGCGCAGAGAGCGAGCAGGCAAAAACGTCGGCACCCTGAGCTGGCTGGCGAGCCCGGAGCCCCAGTGTCTGTGGGGCTGTGGAAGGGCTGCCAAGGGAAGGCGAGGGCCAGCAACACCTGGCAGCCCTCGCACCTTTCGTGTGGGAGCAGTCGCTGGACGTTCGCAATTTCGGAGCTGGGCTCTGGAGGCGGCGCAGACAGCGAGCAGGCAACAACGTCGGCACCCTGAGCTGGCTGGCGAGCCCGGAGCCCCAGTGTCTGTGGGGCTGTGGAAGGGCTGCCAAGGGAAGGCGAGGGCCAGCAACACCTGGCAGCCCTCGCACCTTTCGTGTGGCAGCAGTCGCTGGACGTTCGCAATTTCGGAGGTGGGCTCTGGAGGCGGCGCTGAGAGAGAGCAGGCAACAACGTCGGCACCCGGAGCTGGCTGGCGAGCCCGGAGCCCCAGTGTCTGTGGGGCTGTGGAAGGGCTGCCAAGGGAAGGCGAGGGCCAGCAACACCTGGCAGCCCTCGCACCTTTCGTGTGGCAGCAGTCGCTGGACGTTCGCAATTTCGGAGCTGGGCTCTGGAGGCGGCGCAGACAGCGAGCAGGCAACAACGTCGGCACCCTGAGCTGGCTGGCGAGCCTGGAGCCCCAGTGTCTGTGGGGCTGTGGAAGGGCTGCCAAGGGAAGGCGAGGGCCAGCAACACCTTGCAGCCCTCGCACCTTTCGTGTGGGAGCAGTCGCTGGACGTTCGCAATTTTGGAGCTGGGCTCTGGAGGTGGCGCAGACAGCGAGCAGGCAACAACGTCGGCACCCTGAGCTGGCTGGCGAGCCCGGAGCCCCAGTGTCTGTGGGGCTGTGGAAGGGCTGCCAAGGGAAGGCGAGGGCCAGCAACACCTGGCAGCCCTCGCACCTTTGGTGTGGGAGCAGTCGCTGGACGTTCGCAATTTCGGAGCTGGGCTCTGGAGGCGGCGCTGAGAGAGAGCAGGCAACAACGTCGGCACCCGGAGCTGGCTGGCGAGCCCGGAGCCCCAGTGTCTGTGGGGCTGTGGAAGGGCTGCCAAGGGAAGGCGAGGGCCAGCAACACCTGGCAGCCCTCGCACCTTTCGTGTGGCAGCAGTCGCTGGACGTTCGCAATTTCGGAGCTGGGCTCTAGATGCGGCACTGAGAGAAAGCAGGCAACAACGTCGGCACCCTGAGCTGGCTGGCGAGCCCGGAGCCCCACTGTCTGTGCGGCTGTGGAAGGGCTGCCAAGGGAAGGCGAGGGCCAGCAACACCTGGCAGCCCTCGCACCTTTCGTGTGGCAGCAGTCGCTGGACGTTCGCAATTTCGGAGCTGGGCTCTGGAGGCGGCTCAGACAGCGAGCAGGCAACAACGTCGGCACCCTGAGCTGGCTGGCGAGCCCGGAGCCCCAGTGTCTGTGGGGCTGTGGAAGGGCTGCCAAGGGAAGGCGAGGGCCAGCCACACCTGGCAGCCCTCGCATCTTTCGTGTGGCAGCAGTCGCTGGACGTTCGCAATTTCGGAGGTGGGCTCTGGAGGCGGCGCAGACAGCGAGCAGGCAACAACGTCGGCACCCTGAGCTGGCTGGCGAACCCGGAGCCCCAGTGTCTGTGGGGCTGTGGAAGGGCTGCCAAGGGAAGGCGAGGGCCAGCAACACCTGGCAGTCCTGGCACCTTTGGTGTGGGAGCAGTCGCTGGACGTTCGCAATTTCGGAGCTGGGCTCTGGAGGCGGCGCAGACAGCGAGCAGGCAACAACGTCGGCACCCTGAGCTGGCTGGCGAGCCCGGAGCCCCAGTGTCTGTGGGGCTGTGGAAGGGCTGCCAAGGGAAGGCGAGGGCCAGCCACACCTGGCAGCCCTCGCATCTTTCGTGTGGGAGCAGTCGCTGGACGTTCGCAATTTCGGAGCTGGGCTCTGGAGGCGGCGCAGACAGCGAGCAGGCAACAACGTCGGCACCCTGAGCTGGCTGGCGAGCCCGGAGCCCCAGTGTCTGTGGGGCTGTGGAAGGGCTGCCAAGGGAAGGCGAGGGCCAGCAACACCTGGCAGCTCTCGCACCTTTCGTGTGGCAGCAGTCGCTGGACGTTCGCAATTTTCGAGGTGGGCTCTGGAGGCGGCGCAGACAGCGAGCAGGCAACAACGTCGGCACCCTGAGCTGGCTGGCGAGCCCGGAGCCCCAGTGTCTGTGGGGCTGTGGAAGGGCTGCCAAGGGAAGGCGAGGGCCAGCCACACCTGGCAGCCCTCGCATCTTTCGTGTGGCAGGAGTCGCTGGACGTTCGCAATTTTCGAGATGGGCTCTGGAGGCGGCGCAGACAGCGAGCAGGCAACAACGTCGGCACCCTGAGCTGGCTGGCGAGCCCGGAGCCCCAGTGTCTGTGGGGCTGTGGAAGGGCTGCCAAGGGAAGGCGAGGGCCAGCAACACCTGGCAGCCCTCGCACCTTTGGTGTGGGAGCAGTCGCTGGACGTTCGCAATTTCGGAGGTGGGCTCTGGAGGCGGCGCAGACAGCGAGCAGGCAACAACGTCGGCACCCTGAGCTGGCTGGCGAGCCCGGAGCCCCAGTGTCTGTGGGGCTGTGGAAGGGCTGCCAAGGGAAGGCGAGGGCCAGCAACACCTGGCAGCCCTCGCACCTTTCGTGTGGCAGCAGTCGCTGGACGTTCGCAATTTCGGAGCTGGGCTCTGGAGGCGGCGCAGACAGCGAGCAGGCAACAACGTCGGCACCCTGAGCTGGCTGGCGAGCCCGGAGCCCCAGTGTCTGTGGGGCTGTGGAAGGGCTGCCAAGGGAAGGCGAGGGCCAGCCACACCTGGCAGCCCTCGCATCTTTCGTGTGGGAGCAGTCGCTGGACGTTCGCAATTTCGGAGCTGGGCTCTGGAGGCGGCGCAGACAGCGAGCAGGCAACAACGTCGGCACCCTGAGCTGGCTGGCGAGCCCGGAGCCCCAGTGTCTGTGGGGCTGTGGAAGGGCTGCCAAGGGAAGGCGAGGGCCAGCCACACCTGGCAGCCCTCGCATCTTTCGTGTGGGAGCAGTCGCTGGACGTTCGCAATTTCGGAGCTGGGCTCTGGAGGCGGCGCAGACAGCGAGCAGGCAACAACGTCGGCACCCTGAGCTGGCTGGCGAGCCTGGAGCCCCAGTGTCTGTGGGGCTGTGGAAGGGCTGCCAAGGGAAGGCGAGGGCCAGCAACACCTTGCAGCCCTCGCATCTTTCGTGTGGGAGCAGTCGCTGGACGTTCGCAATTTCGGAGCTGGGCTCTGGAGGCGGCGCAGAGAGCGAGCAGGCAAAAACGTCGGCACCCTGAGCTGGCTGGCGAGCCCGGAGCCCCAGTGTCTGTGGGGCTGTGGAAGGGCTGCCAAGGGAAGGCGAGGGCCAGCAACACCTGGCAGCCCTCGCACCTTTCGTGTGGGAGCAGTCGCTGGACGTTCGCAATTTCGGAGCTGGGCTCTGGAGGCGGCGCAGACAGCGAGCAGGCAACAACGTCGGCACCCGGAGCTGGCTGGCGAGCCCGGAGCCCCAGTGTCTGTGGGGCTGTGGAAGGGCTGCCAAGGGAAGGCGAGGGCCAGCAACACCTGGCAGCCCTCGCACCTTTCGTGTGGCAGCAGTCGCTGGACGTTCGCAATTTCGGAGCTGGGCTCTGGAGGCGGCGCTGAGAGAGAGCAGGCAACAACGTCGGCACCCTGAGCTGGCTGGCGAGCCCGGAGCCCCAGTGTCTGTGGGGCTGTGGAAGGGCTGCCAAGGGAAGGCGAGGGCCAGCAACACCTGGCAGCCCTCGCACCTTTCGTGTGGCAGCAGTCGCTGGACGTTCGCAATTTCGGAGCTGGGCTCTGGAGGCGGCGCAGACAGCGAGCAGGCAACAACGTCGGCACCCTGAGCTGGCTGGCGAGCCTGGAGCCCCAGTGTCTGTGGGGCTGTGGAAGGGCTGCCAAGGGAAGGCGAGGGCCAGCAACACCTTGCAGCCCTCGCACCTTTCGTGTGGGAGCAGTCGCTGGACGTTCGCAATTTCGGAGCTGGGCTCTGGAGGTGGCGCAGACAGCGAGCAGGCAACAACGTCGGCACCCGGAGCTGGCTGGCGAGCCCGGAGCCCCAGTGTCTGTGGGGCTGTGGAAGGGCTGCCAAGGGAAGGCGAGGGCCAGCAACACCTGGCAGCCCTCGCACCTTTGGTGTGGGAGCAGTCGCTGGACGTTCGCAATTTCGGAGCTGGGCTCTGGAGGCGGCGCTGAGAGAGAGCAGGCAACAACGTCGGCACCCGGAGCTGGCTGGCGAGCCCGGAGCCCCAGTGTCTGTGGGGCTGTGGAAGGGCTGCCAAGGGAAGGCGAGGGCCAGCAACACCTGGCAGCCCTCGCACCTTTCGTGTGGCAGCAGTCGCTGGACGTTCGCAATTTCGGAGCTGGGCTCTAGATGCGGCACTGAGAGAAAGCAGGCAACAACGTCGGCACCCTGAGCTGGCTGGCGAGCCCGGAGCCCCACTGTCTGTGCGGCTGTGGAAGGGCTGCCAAGGGAAGGCGAGGGCCAGCAACACCTGGCAGCCCTCGCACCTTTCGTGTGGCAGCAGTCGCTGGACGTTCGCAATTTCGGAGCTGGGCTCTGGAGGCGGCTCAGACAGCGAGCAGGCAACAACGTCGGCACCCTGAGCTGGCTGGCGAGCCCGGAGCCCCAGTGTCTGTGGGGCTGTGGAAGGGCTGCCAAGGGAAGGCGAGGGCTAGCCACACCTGGCAGCCCTCGCATCTTTCGTGTGGCAGCAGTCGCTGGACGTTCGCAATTTCGGAGGTGGGCTCTGGAGGCGGCGCAGACAGCGAGCAGGCAACAACGTCGGCACCCTGAGCTGGCTGGCGAACCCGGAGCCCCAGTGTCTGTGGGGCTGTGGAAGGGCTGCCAAGGGAAGGCGAGGGCCAGCAACACCTGGCAGTCCTGGCACCTTTGGTGTGGGAGCAGTCGCTGGACGTTCGCAATTTCGGAGCTGGGCTCTGGAGGCGGCGCAGACAGCGAGCAGGCAACAACGTCGGCACCCTGAGCTGGCTGGCGAGCCCGGAGCCCCAGTGTCTGTGGGGCTGTGGAAGGGCTGCCAAGGGAAGGCGAGGGCCAGCCACACCTGGCAGCCCTCGCATCTTTCGTGTGGGAGCAGTCGCTGGACGTTCGCAATTTCGGAGCTGGGCTCTGGAGGCGGCGCAGACAGCGAGCAGGCAACAACGTCGGCACCCTGAGCTGGCTGGCGAGCCCGGAGCCCCAGTGTCTGTGGGGCTGTGGAAGGGCTGCCAAGGGAAGGCGAGGGCCAGCAACACCTGGCAGCTCTCGCACCTTTCGTGTGGCAGCAGTCGCTGGACGTTCGCAATTTTCGAGATGGGCTCTGGAGGCGGCGCAGACAGCGAGCAGGCAACAACGTCGGCACCCTGAGCTGGCTGGCGAGCCCGGAGCCCCAGTGTCTGTGGGGCTGTGGAAGGGCTGCCAAGGGAAGGCGAGGGCCAGCAACACCTGGCAGTCCTGGCACCTTTGGTGTGGGAGCAGTCGCTGGACGTTCGCAATTTCGGAGCTGGGCTCTGGAGGCGGCGCAGACAGCGAGCAGGCAACAACGTCGGCACCCTGAGCTGGCTGGCGAGCCCGGAGCCCCAGTGTCTGTGGGGCTGTGGAAGGGCTGCCAAGGGAAGGCGAGGGCCAGCAACACCTGGCAGCCCTCGCACCTTTCGTGTGGCAGCAGTCGCTGGACGTTCGCAATTTCGGAGCTGGGCTCTGGAGGCGGCGCAGACAGCGAGCAGGCAACAACGTCGGCACCCTGAGCTGGCTGGCGAACCCGGAGCCCCAGTGTCTGTGGGGCTGTGGAAGGGCTGCCAAGGGAAGGCGAGGGCCAGCAACACCTGGCAGTCCTGGCACCTTTGGTGTGGGAGCAGTCGCTGGACGTTTGCAATTTCGGAGCTGGGCTCTGGAGGCGGCGCAGACAGCGAGCAGGCAACAACGTCGGCACCCTGAGCTGGCTGGCGAGCCCGGAGCCCCAGTGTCTGTGGGGCTGTGGAAGGGCTGCCAAGGGAAGGCGAGGGCCAGCCACACCTGGCAGCCCTCGCACCTTTCGTGTGCCAGCAGTCGCTGGACGTTCGCAATTTCGGAGCTGGGCTCTGGAGGCGGCGCAGACAGCGAGCAGGCAACAACGTCGGCACCCTGAGCTGGCTGGCGAGCCCGGAGCCCCAGTGTCTGTGGGGCTGTGGAAGGGCTGCCAAGGGAAGGCGAGGGCCAGCAACACCTGGCAGCCCTCGCACCATTCGTGTGGCAGCAGTCGCTGGACGTTCGCAATTTCGGAGCTGGGCTCTGGAGGTGGCGCAGACAGCAAGCAGGCAACAACGTCGGCACCCTGAGCTGGCTGGCGAGCCCGGAGCCCCAGTGTCTGTGGGGCTGTGGAAGGGCTGCCACGGGAAGGCGAGGGCCAGCAACACCTGGCAGCCCTGGCACCTTTGGTGTGGGAGCAGTCGCTGGACGTTTGCAATTTCGGAGCTGGGCTCTGGAGGCGGCGCAGACAGCGAGCAGGCAACAACGTCGGCACCCTGAGCTGGCTGGCGAGCCCGGAGCCCCAGTGTCTGTGGGGCTGTGGAAGGGCTGCCAAGGGAAGGCGAGGGCCAGCAACACCTGGCAGTCCTGGCGCCTTTGGTGTGGGAGCAGTCGCTGGACGTTCGCAATTTCGGAGCTGGGCTCTGGAGGCGGCGCAGACAGCGAGCAGGCAACAACGTCGGCACCCTGAGCTGGCTGGCGAGCCCGGAGCCCCAGTGTCTGTGGGGCTGTGGAAGGGCTGCCAAGGGAAGGTGAGGGCCAGCAACATCTGGCAGCCCTCGCACCTTTCGTGTGGCAGCAGTCGCTGGACGTTCGCAATTTCGGAGCTGGGCTCTGGAGGCGGCGCAGACAGCGAGCAGGCAACAACGTCGGCACCCTGAGCTGGCTGGCGAGCCCGGAGCCCCAGTGTCTGTGGGGCTGTGGAAGGGCTGCCAAGGGAAGGCGAGGGCCAGCAACACCTGGCAGTCCTGGTACCTTTGGTGTGGGAGCAGTCGCTGGACGTTCGCAATTTCGGAGCTGGGCTCTGGAGGCGGCGCTGAGAGAGAGCAGGCAACAACGTCGGCACCCTGAGCTGGCTGGCGAGCCCGGAGCCCCAGTGTCTGTGGGGCTGTGGAAGGGCTGCCAAGGGAAGGTGAGGGCCAGCAACATCTGGCAGCCCTCGCACCTTTCGTGTGGCAGCAGTCGCTGGACGTTCGCAATTTCGGAGCTGGGCTCTGGAGGCGGCGCAGACAGCGAGCAGGCAACAACGTCGGCACCCTGAGCTGGCTGGCGAGCCCGGAGCCCCAGTGTCTGTGCGGCTGTGGAAGGGCTACCAAGGGAAGGCGAGGGCCAGCAACACCTGGCAGCCCTCGCACCTTTGGTGTGGGAGCAGTCGCTGGACGTTCGCAATTTCGGAGCTGGGCTCTGGAGGCGGCGCAGACAGCGAGCAGGCAACAACGTCGGCACCCTGAGCTGGCTGGCGAGCCCGGAGCCCCAGTGTCTGTGGGGCTGTGGAAGGGCTGCCAAGGGAAGGCGAGGGCCAGCAACACCTGGCAGCCCTCGCACCTTTCGTGTGGCAGCAGTCGCTGGACGTTCGCAATTTCGGAGCTGGGCTCTGGCGGCGGCGCAGACAGCGAGCAGGCAACAACGTCGGCACCCTGAGCTGGCTGGCGAGCCCGGAGCCCCAGTGTCTGTGGGGCTGTGGAAGGGCTGCCAAGGGAAGGCGAGGGCCAGCAACACCTGGCAGCCCTCGCACCTTTCGTGTGGCAGCAGTCGCTGGACGTTCGCAATTTCGGAGCTGGGCTCTGGAGGCGGCGCAGACAGCGAGCAGGCAACAACGTCGGCACCCTGAGCTGGCTGGCGAGCCCGGAGCCCCACTGTCTGTGGGGCTGTGGAAGGGCTGCCAAGGGAAGGCGAGGGCCAGCAACACCTGGCAGTCCTGGCACCTTTGGTGTGGGAGCAGTCGCTAGACGTTCGCAATTTCGGAGCTGGGCTCTGGAGGTGGCGCAGACAGCGAGCAGGCAACAACGTCGGCACCCTGAGCTGGCTGGCGAGCCCGGAGCCCCAGTGTCTGTGGGGCTGTGGAAGGGCTGCCAAGGGAAGGCGAGGGCCAGCAACACCTGGCAGCCCTCGCACCTTTCGTGTGGGAGCAGTCGCTGGACGTTCGCAATTTCGGAGCTGGGCTCTGGAGGCGGCGCAGACAGCGAGCAGGCAACAACGTCGGCACCCTGAGCTGGCTGGCGAGCCTGGAGCCCCAGTGTCTGTGGGGCTGTGGAAGGGCTGCCAAGGGAAGGCGAGGGCCAGCAACACCTGGCAGCCCTCGCACCGTTCGTGTGGCAGCAGTCGCTGGACGTTCGCAATTTCGGAGCTGGGCTCTGGAGGCGGCGCAGACAGCGAGCAGCCAACAACGTCGGCACCCTGAGCTGGCTGGCGAGCCCGGAGCCCCAGTGTCTGTGGGGCTGTGGAAGGGCTGCCAAGGGAAGGCGAGGGCCAGCAACACCTGGCAGTCCTGGCACCTTTCGTGTGGGAGCAGTCGCTGGACGTTCGCAATTTCGGAGCTGGGCTCTGGAGGTGGCGCAGACAGCGAGCAGGCAACAACGTCGGCACCCGGAGCTGGCTGGCGAGCCCGGAGCCCCAGTGTCTGTGGGGCTTTGGAAGGGCTGCCAAGGGAAGGCGAGGGCCAGCAACACCTGGCAGCCCTCGCACCTTTGGTGTGGGAGCAGTCGCTGGACGTTCGCAATTTCGGAGCTGGGCTCTGGAGGCGGCGCTGAGAGAGAGCAGGCAACAACGTCGGCACCCGGAGCTGGCTGGCGAGCCCGGAGCCCCAGTGTCTGTGGGGCTGTGGAAGGGCTGCCAAGGGAAGGCGAGGGCCAGCAACACCTGGCAGCCCTCGCACCTTTCGTGTGGCAGCAGTCGCTGGACGTTCGCAATTTCGGAGCTGGGCTCTAGATGCGGCACTGAGAGAAGGCAGGCAACAACGTCGGCACCCTGAGCTGGCTGGCGAGCCCGGAGCCCCAGTGTCTGTGGGGCTGTGGAAGGGCTGCCAAGGGAAGGCGAGGGCCAGCAACACCTGGCAGTCCTGGCGCCTTTGGTGTGGGAGCAGTCGCTGGACGTTCGCAATTTCGGAGCTGGGCTCTGGAGGCGGCGCAGACAGCGAGCAGGCAACAACGTCGGCACCCTGAGCTGGCTGGCGAGCCCGGAGCCCCAGTGTCTGTGGGGCTGTGGAAGGGCTGCCAAGGGAAGGTGAGGGCCAGCAACATCTGGCAGCCCTCGCACCTTTCGTGTGGCAGCAGTCGCTGGACGTTCGCAATTTCGGAGCTGGGCTCTGGAGGCGGCGCAGACAGCGAGCAGGCAACAACGTCGGCACCCTGAGCTGGCTGGCGAGCCCGGAGCCCCAGTGTCTGTGGGGCTGTGGAAGGGCTGCCAAGGGAAGGCGAGGGCCAGCAACACCTGGCAGTCCTGGTACCTTTGGTGTGGGAGCAGTCGCTGGACGTTCGCAATTTCGGAGCTGGGCTCTGGAGGCGGCGCTGAGAGAGAGCAGGCAACAACGTCGGCACCCTGAGCTGGCTGGCGAGCCCGGAGCCCCAGTGTCTGTGGGGCTGTGGAAGGGCTGCCAAGGGAAGGTGAGGGCCAGCAACATCTGGCAGCCCTCGCACCTTTCGTGTGGCAGCAGTCGCTGGACGTTCGCAATTTCGGAGCTGGGCTCTGGAGGCGGCGCAGACAGCGAGCAGGCAACAACGTCGGCACCCTGAGCTGGCTGGCGAGCCCGGAGCCCCAGTGTCTGTGCGGCTGTGGAAGGGCTACCAAGGGAAGGCGAGGGCCAGCAACACCTGGCAGCCCTCGCACCTTTGGTGTGGGAGCAGTCGCTGGACGTTCGCAATTTCGGAGCTGGGCTCTGGAGGCGGCGCAGACAGCGAGCAGGCAACAACGTCGGCACCCTGAGCTGGCTGGCGAGCCCGGAGCCCCAGTGTCTGTGGGGCTGTGGAAGGGCTGCCAAGGGAAGGCGAGGGCCAGCAACACCTGGCAGCCCTCGCACCTTTCGTGTGGCAGCAGTCGCTGGACGTTCGCAATTTCGGAGCTGGGCTCTGGAGGCGGCGCAGACAGCGAGCAGGCAACAACGTCGGCACCCTGAGCTGGCTGGCGAGCCCGGAGCCCCAGTGTCTGTGGGGCTGTGGAAGGGCTGCCAAGGGAAGGCGAGGGCCAGCAACACCTGGCAGCCCTCGCACCTTTCGTGTGGCAGCAGTCGCTGGACGTTCGCAATTTCGGAGCTGGGCTCTGGAGGCGGCGCAGACAGCGAGCAGGCAACAACGTCGGCACCCTGAGCTGGCTGGCGAGCCCGGAGCCCCACTGTCTGTGGGGCTGTGGAAGGGCTGCCAAGGGAAGGCGAGGGCCAGCAACACCTGGCAGTCCTGGCACCTTTGGTGTGGGAGCAGTCGCTGGACGTTCGCAATTTCGGAGCTGGGCTCTGGAGGTGGCGCAGACAGCGAGCAGGCAACAACGTCGGCACCCTGAGCTGGCTGGCGAGCCCGGAGCCCCAGTGTCTGTGGGGCTGTGGAAGGGCTGCCAAGGGAAGGCGAGGGCCAGCAACACCTGGCAGCCCTCGCACCTTTCGTGTGGGAGCAGTCGCTGGACGTTCGCAATTTCGGAGCTGGGCTCTGGAGGCGGCGCAGACAGCGAGCAGGCAACAACGTCGGCACCCTGAGCTGGCTGGCGAGCCTGGAGCCCCAGTGTCTGTGGGGCTGTGGAAGGGCTGCCAAGGGAAGGCGAGGGCCAGCAACACCTGGCAGCCCTCGCACCTTTCGTGTGGCAGCAGTCGCTGGACGTTCGCAATTTCGGAGCTGGGCTCTGGAGGCGGCGCAGACAGCGAGCAGGCAACAACGTCAGCACCCTGAGCTGGCTGGCGAGCCCGGAGCCCCAGTGTCTGTGGGGCTGTGGAAGGGCTGCCAAGGGAAGGCGAGGGCCAGCAACACCTGGCAGTCCTGGCACCTTTCGTGTGGGAGCAGTCGCTGGACGTTCGCAATTTCGGAGCTGGGCTCTGGAGGTGGCGCAGACAGCGAGCAGGCAACAACGTCGGCACCCTGAGCTGGCTGGCGAGCCCGGAGCCCCAGTGTCTGTGGGGCTTTGGAAGGGCTGCCAAGGGAAGGCGAGGGCCAGCAACACCTGGCAGCCCTCGCACCTTTCGTGTGGGAGCAGTCGCTGGACGTTCGCAATTTCGGAGCTGGGCTCTGGAGGCGGCGCTGAGAGAGAGCAGGCAACAACGTCGGCACCCGGAGCTGGCTGGCGAGCCCGGAGCCCCAGTGTCTGTGGGGCTGTGGAAGGGCTGCCAAGGGAAGGCGAGGGCCAGCAACACCTGGCAGCCCTCGCACCTTTCGTGTGGCAGCAGTCGCTGGACGTTCGCAATTTCGGAGCTGGGCTCTGGAGGCGGCGCAGACAGCGAGCAGGCAACAACGTCGGCACCCTGAGCTGGCTGGCCACCCCGGAGCCCCAGTGTCTGTGGGGCTGTGGAAGGGCTGCCAAGGGAAGGCGAGGGCCAGCAACACCTGGCAGTCCTGGCACCTTTGGTGTGGGAGCAGTCGCTGGACGTTCGCAATTTCGGAGCTGGGCTCTGGAGGTGGCGCAGACAGCGAGCAGGCAACAACGTCGGCACCCTGAGCTGGCTGGCGAGCCCGGAGCCCCAGTGTCTGTGGGGCTGTGGAAGGGCTGCCAAGGGAAGGCGAGGGCCAGCAACACCTGGCAGCCCTCGCACCTTTCGTGTGGCAGCAGTCGCTGGACGTTCGCAATTTCGGAGCTGGGCTCTGGAGGCGGCGCAGACAGCGAGCAGGCAACAACGTCGGCACCCTGAGCTGGCTGGCGAGCCCGGAGCCCCAGTGTCTGTGGGGCTGTGGAAGGGCTGCCAAGGGAAGGCGAGGGCCAGCAACACCTTGCAGCCCTCGCATCTTTCGTGTGGGAGCAGTCGCTGGACGTTCGCAATTTCGGAGCTGGGCTCTGGAGGCGGCGCAGAGAGCGAGCAGGCAAAAACGTCGGCACCCTGAGCTGGCTGGCGAGCCCGGAGCCCCAGTGTCTGTGGGGCTGTGGAAGGGCTGCCAAGGGAAGGCGAGGGCCAGCAACACCTGGCAGCCCTCGCACCTTTGGTGTGGGAGCAGTCGCTGGACGTTCGCAATTTCGGAGCTGGGCTCTGGAGGTGGCGCAGACAGCGAGCAGGCAACAACGTCGGCACCCTGAGCTGGCTGGCGAGCCCGGAGCCCCAGTGTCTGTGGGGCTGTGGAAGGGCTGCCAAGGGAAGGCGAGGGCCAGCAACACCTGGCAGCCCTCGCATCTTTCGTGTGGGAGCAGT
Organism: Aptenodytes patagonicus; assembly: GCF_965638725.1. Taxonomy (NCBI): domain Eukaryota; kingdom Metazoa; phylum Chordata; class Aves; order Sphenisciformes; family Spheniscidae; genus Aptenodytes; species Aptenodytes patagonicus. Next base: position 17,239 of record NW_027472244.1, on the reverse strand, counting down.
CGCTGGACGTTCGCAATTTCGGAGCTGGGCTCTGGAGGCGGCGCAGAGAGCGAGCAGGCAAAAACGTCGGCACCCTGAGCTGGCTGGCGAGCCCGGAGCCCCAGTGTCTGTGGGGCTGTGGAAGGGCTGCCAAGGGAAGGCGAGGGCCAGCAACACCTGGCAGTCCTCGCACCTTTCGTGTGGCAGCAGTCGCTGGACGTTCGCAATTTCGGAGCTGGGCTCTGGAGGCGGCGCAGACAGCGAGCAGGCAACAACGTCGGCACCCTGAGCTGGCTGGCGAGCCTGGAGCCCCAGTGTCTGTGGGGCTGTGGAAGGGCTGCCAAGGGAAGGCGAGGGCCAGCAACACCTTGCAGCCCTCGCACCTTTCGTGTGGGAGCAGTCGCTGGACGTTCGCAATTTCGGAGCTGGGCTCTGGAGGTGGCGCAGACAGCGAGCAGGCAACAACGTCGGCACCCTGAGCTGGCTGGCGAGCCCGGAGCCCCAGTGTCTGTGGGGCTGTGGAAGGGCTGCCAAGGGAAGGCGAGGGCCAGCAACACCTGGCAGTCCTCGCACCTTTGGTGTGGGAGCAGTCGCTGGACGTTCGCAATTTCGGAGCTGGGCTCTGGAGGCGGCGCAGACAGCGAGCAGGCAACAACGTCGGCACCCTGAGCTGGCTGGCGAGGCCGCAGCCCCAGTGTCTGTGGGGCTGTGGAAGGGCTGCCAAGGGAAGGCGAGGGCCAGCAACACCTGGCAGCCCTCGCACCTTTCGTGTGGCAGCAGTCGCTGGACGTTCGCAATTTCGGAGCTGGGCTCTGGAGGCGGCGCAGACAGCGAGCAGGCAACAACGTCGGCACCCTGAGCTGGCTGGCGACCCCGGAGCCCCAGTGTCTGTGTGGCTGTGGAAGGGCTGCCAAGGGAAGGCGAGGGCCAGCAACACCTGGCAGCCCTCGCACCTTTGGTGTGGGAGCAGTCGCTGGACGTTCGCAATTTCGGAGCTGGGCTCTGGAGGTGGCGCAGACAGCGAGCAGGCAACAACGTCGGCACCCTGAGCTGGCTGGCGAGCCCGGAGCCCCAGTGTCTGTGGGGCTGTGGAAGGGCTGCCAAGGGAAGGCGAGGGCCAGCAACACCTGGCAGCCCTCGCACCTTTCGTGTGGGAGCAGTCGCTGGACGTTCGCAATTTCGGAGCTGGGCTCTGGAGGCGGCGCAGACAGCGAGCAGGCAACAACGTCGGCACCCTGAGCTGGCTGGCGAGCCTGGAGCCCCAGTGTCTGTGGGGCTGTGGAAGGGCTGCCAAGGGAAGGCGAGGGCCAGCAACACCTTGCAGCCCTCGCATCTTTCGTGTGGGAGCAGTCGCTGGACGTTCGCAATTTCGGAGCTGGGCTCTGGAGGCGGCGCAGAGAGCGAGCAGGCAAAAACGTCGGCACCCTGAGCTGGCTGGCGAGCCCGGAGCCCCAGTGTCTGTGGGGCTGTGGAAGGGCTGCCAAGGGAAGGCGAGGGCCAGCAACACCTGGCAGCCCTCGCACCTTTCGTGTGGGAGCAGTCGCTGGACGTTCGCAATTTCGGAGCTGGGCTCTGGAGGCGGCGCAGACAGCGAGCAGGCAACAACGTCGGCACCCTGAGCTGGCTGGCGAGCCCGGAGCCCCAGTGTCTGTGGGGCTGTGGAAGGGCTGCCAAGGGAAGGCGAGGGCCAGCAACACCTGGCAGCCCTCGCATCTTTCGTGTGGGAGCAGTCGCTGGACGTTCGCAATTTCGGAGCTGGGCTCTGGAGGCGGCGCAGAGAGCGAGCAGGCAAAAACGTCGGCACCCTGAGCTGGCTGGCGAGCCCGGAGCCCCAGTGTCTGTGGGGCTGTGGAAGGGCTGCCAAGGGAAGGCGAGGGCCAGCAACACCTGGCAGTCCTCGCACCTTTCGTGTGGCAGCAGTCGCTGGACGTTCGCAATTTCGGAGCTGGGCTCTGGAGGCGGCGCAGACAGCGAGCAGGCAACAACGTCGGCACCCTGAGCTGGCTGGCGAGCCTGGAGCCCCAGTGTCTGTGGGGCTGTGGAAGGGCTGCCAAGGGAAGGCGAGGGCCAGCAACACCTTGCAGCCCTCGCACCTTTCGTGTGGGAGCAGTCGCTGGACGTTCGCAATTTCGGAGCTGGGCTCTGGAGGTGGCGCAGACAGCGAGCAGGCAACAACGTCGGCACCCTGAGCTGGCTGGCGAGCCCGGAGCCCCAGTGTCTGTGGGGCTGTGGAAGGGCTGCCAAGGGAAGGCGAGGGCCAGCAACACCTGGCAGTCCTCGCACCTTTGGTGTGGGAGCAGTCGCTGGACGTTCGCAATTTCGGAGCTGGGCTCTGGAGGCGGCGCAGACAGCGAGCAGGCAACAACGTCGGCACCCTGAGCTGGCTGGCGAGGCCGCAGCCCCAGTGTCTGTGGGGCTGTGGAAGGGCTGCCAAGGGAAGGCGAGGGCCAGCAACACCTGGCAGCCCTCGCACCTTTCGTGTGGCAGCAGTCGCTGGACGTTCGCAATTTCGGAGCTGGGCTCTGGAGGCGGCGCAGACAGCGAGCAGGCAACAACGTCGGCACCCTGAGCTGGCTGGCGACCCCGGAGCCCCAGTGTCTGTGTGGCTGTGGAAGGGCTGCCAAGGGAAGGCGAGGGCCAGCAACACCTGGCAGCCCTCGCACCTTTGGTGTGGGAGCAGTCGCTGGACGTTCGCAATTTCGGAGCTGGGCTCTGGAGGTGGCGCAGACAGCGAGCAGGCAACAACGTCGGCACCCTGAGCTGGCTGGCGAGCCCGGAGCCCCAGTGTCTGTGGGGCTGTGGAAGGGCTGCCAAGGGAAGGCGAGGGCCAGCAACACCTGGCAGCCCTCGCACCTTTCGTGTGGGAGCAGTCGCTGGACGTTCGCAATTTCGGAGCTGGGCTCTGGAGGCGGCGCAGACAGCGAGCAGGCAACAACGTCGGCACCCTGAGCTGGCTGGCGAGCCTGGAGCCCCAGTGTCTGTGGGGCTGTGGAAGGGCTGCCAAGGGAAGGCGAGGGCCAGCAACACCTTGCAGCCCTCGCATCTTTCGTGTGGGAGCAGTCGCTGGACGTTCGCAATTTCGGAGCTGGGCTCTGGAGGCGGCGCAGAGAGCGAGCAGGCAAAAACGTCGGCACCCTGAGCTGGCTGGCGAGCCCGGAGCCCCAGTGTCTGTGGGGCTGTGGAAGGGCTGCCAAGGGAAGGCGAGGGCCAGCAACACCTGGCAGCCCTCGCACCTTTCGTGTGGGAGCAGTCGCTGGACGTTCGCAATTTCGGAGCTGGGCTCTGGAGGCGGCGCAGACAGCGAGCAGGCAACAACGTCGGCACCCTGAGCTGGCTGGCGAGCCCGGAGCCCCAGTGTCTGTGGGGCTGTGGAAGGGCTGCCAAGGGAAGGCGAGGGCCAGCAACACCTGGCAGCCCTCGCACCTTTCGTGTGGCAGCAGTCGCTGGACGTTCGCAATTTCGGAGGTGGGCTCTGGAGGCGGCGCTGAGAGAGAGCAGGCAACAACGTCGGCACCCGGAGCTGGCTGGCGAGCCCGGAGCCCCAGTGTCTGTGGGGCTGTGGAAGGGCTGCCAAGGGAAGGCGAGGGCCAGCAACACCTGGCAGCCCTCGCACCTTTCGTGTGGCAGCAGTCGCTGGACGTTCGCAATTTCGGAGCTGGGCTCTGGAGGCGGCGCAGACAGCGAGCAGGCAACAACGTCGGCACCCTGAGCTGGCTGGCGAGCCTGGAGCCCCAGTGTCTGTGGGGCTGTGGAAGGGCTGCCAAGGGAAGGCGAGGGCCAGCAACACCTTGCAGCCCTCGCACCTTTCGTGTGGGAGCAGTCGCTGGACGTTCGCAATTTCGGAGCTGGGCTCTGGAGGTGGCGCAGACAGCGAGCAGGCAACAACGTCGGCACCCTGAGCTGGCTGGCGAGCCCGGAGCCCCAGTGTCTGTGGGGCTGTGGAAGGGCTGCCAAGGGAAGGCGAGGGCCAGCAACACCTGGCAGCCCTCGCACCTTTGGTGTGGGAGCAGTCGCTGGACGTTCGCAATTTCGGAGCTGGGCTCTGGAGGCGGCGCTGAGAGAGAGCAGGCAACAACGTCGGCACCCGGAGCTGGCTGGCGAGCCCGGAGCCCCAGTGTCTGTGGGGCTGTGGAAGGGCTGCCAAGGGAAGGCGAGGGCCAGCAACACCTGGCAGCCCTCGCACCTTTCGTGTGGCAGCAGTCGCTGGACGTTCGCAATTTCGGAGCTGGGCTCTAGATGCGGCACTGAGAGAAAGCAGGCAACAACGTCGGCACCCTGAGCTGGCTGGCGAGCCCGGAGCCCCAGTGTCTGTGCGGCTGTGGAAGGGCTGCCAAGGGAAGGCGAGGGCCAGCAACACCTGGCAGCCCTCGCACCTTTCGTGTGGCAGCAGTCGCTGGACGTTCGCAACTTCGGAGCTGGGCTCTGGAGGCGGCGCAGACAGCGAGCAGGCAACAACGTCGGCACCCTGAGCTGGCTGGCGAGCCCGGAGCCCCAGTGTCTGTGGGGCTGTGGAAGGGCTGCCAAGGGAAGGCGAGGGCCAGCCACACCTGGCAGCCCTCGCATCTTTCGTGTGGCAGCAGTCGCTGGACGTTCGCAATTTCGGAGGTGGGCTCTGGAGGCGGCGCAGACAGCGAGCAGGCAACAACGTCGGCACCCTGAGCTGGCTGGCGAACCCGGAGCCCCAGTGTCTGTGGGGCTGTGGAAGGGCTGCCAAGGGAAGGCGAGGGCCAGCAACACCTGGCAGTCCTGGCACCTTTGGTGTGGGAGCAGTCGCTGGACGTTCGCAATTTCGGAGCTGGGCTCTGGAGGCGGCGCAGACAGCGAGCAGGCAACAACGTCGGCACCCTGAGCTGGCTGGCGAGCCCGGAGCCCCAGTGTCTGTGGGGCTGTGGAAGGGCTGCCAAGGGAAGGCGAGGGCCAGCCACACCTGGCAGCCCTTGCATCTTTCGTGTGGGAGCAGTCGCTGGACGTTCGCAATTTCGGAGCTGGGCTCTGGAGGCGGCGCAGACAGCGAGCAGGCAACAACGTCGGCACCCTGAGCTGGCTGGCGAGCCCGGAGCCCCAGTGTCTGTGGGGCTGTGGAAGGGCTGCCAAGGGAAGGCGAGGGCCAGCAACACCTGGCAGCTCTCGCACCTTTCGTGTGGCAGCAGTCGCTGGACGTTCGCAATTTTCGAGGTGGGCTCTGGAGGCGGCGCAGACAGCGAGCAGGCAACAACGTCGGCACCCTGAGCTGGCTGGCGAGCCCGGAGCCCCAGTGTCTGTGGGGCTGTGGAAGGGCTGCCAAGGGAAGGCGAGGGCCAGCCACACCTGGCAGCCCTCGCATCTTTCGTGTGGCAGGAGTCGCTGGACGTTCGCAATTTTCGAGATGGGCTCTGGAGGCGGCGCAGACAGCGAGCAGGCAACAACGTCGGCACCCTGAGCTGGCTGGCGAGCCCGGAGCCCCAGTGTCTGTGGGGCTGTGGAAGGGCTGCCAAGGGAAGGCGAGGGCCAGCAACACCTGGCAGCCCTCGCACCTTTGGTGTGGGAGCAGTCGCTGGACGTTCGCAATTTCGGAGCTGGGCTCTGGAGGTGGCGCAGACAGCGAGCAGGCACCAACGTCGGCACCCTGAGCTGGCTGGCGAGCCCGGAGCCCCAGTGTCTGTGGGGCTGTGGAAGGGCTGCCAAGGGAAGGCGAGGGCCAGCAACACCTGGCAGCCCTCGCACCTTTCGTGTGGGAGCAGTCGCTGGACGTTCGCAATTTCGGAGCTGGGCTCTGGAGGCGGCGCAGACAGCGAGCAGGCAACAACGTCGGCACCCTGAGCTGGCTGGCGAGCCTGGAGCCCCAGTGTCTGTGGGGCTGTGGAAGGGCTGCCAAGGGAAGGCGAGGGCCAGCAACACCTTGCAGCCCTCGCATCTTTCGTGTGGGAGCAGTCGCTGGACGTTCGCAATTTCGGAGCTGGGCTCTGGAGGCGGCGCAGAGAGCGAGCAGGCAAAAACGTCGGCACCCTGAGCTGGCTGGCGAGCCCGGAGCCCCAGTGTCTGTGGGGCTGTGGAAGGGCTGCCAAGGGAAGGCGAGGGCCAGCAACACCTGGCAGCCCTCGCACCTTTCGTGTGGGAGCAGTCGCTGGACGTTCGCAATTTCGGAGCTGGGCTCTGGAGGCGGCGCAGACAGCGAGCAGGCAACAACGTCGGCACCCGGAGCTGGCTGGCGAGCCCGCAGCCCCAGTGTCTGTGGGGCTGTGGAAGGGCTGCCAAGGGAAGGCGAGGGCCAGCAACACCTGGCAGCCCTCGCACCTTTGGTGTGGGAGCAGTCGCTGGACGTTCGCAATTTCGGAGCTGGGCTCTGGAGGCGGCGCTGAGAGAGAGCAGGCAACAACGTCGGCACCCGGAGCTGGCTGGCGAGCCCGGAGCCCCAGTGTCTGTGGGGCTGTGGAAGGGCTGCCAAGGGAAGGCGAGGGCCAGCAACACCTGGCAGCCCTCGCACCTTTCGTGTGGCAGCAGTCGCTGGACGTTCGCAATTTCGGAGCTGGGCTCTGGAGGCGGCGCAGACAGCGAGCAGGCAACAACGTCGGCACCCTGAGCTGGCTGGCGAGCCTGGAGCCCCAGTGTCTGTGGGGCTGTGGAAGGGCTGCCAAGGGAAGGCGAGGGCCAGCAACACCTTGCAGCCCTCGCACCTTTCGTGTGGGAGCAGTCGCTGGACGTTCGCAATTTCGGAGCTGGGCTCTGGAGGTGGCGCAGACAGCGAGCAGGCAACAACGTCGGCACCCGGAGCTGGCTGGCGAGCCCGGAGCCCCAGTGTCTGTGGGGCTGTGGAAGGGCTGCCAAGGGAAGGCGAGGGCCAGCAACACCTGGCAGCCCTCGCACCTTTGGTGTGGGAGCAGTCGCTGGACGTTCGCAATTTCGGAGCTGGGCTCTGGAGGCGGCGCTGAGAGAGAGCAGGCAACAACGTCGGCACCGGGAGCTGGCTGGCGAGCCCGGAGCCCCAGTGTCTGTGGGGCTGTGGAAGGGCTGCCAAGGGAAGGCGAGGGCCAGCAACACCTGGCAGCCCTCGCACCTTTCGTGTGGCAGCAGTCGCTGGACGTTCGCAATTTCGGAGCTGGGCTCTAGATGCGGCACTGAGAGAAAGCAGGCAACAACGTCGGCACCCTGAGCTGGCTGGCGAGCCCGGAGCCCCACTGTCTGTGCGGCTGTGGAAGGGCTGCCAAGGGAAGGCGAGGGCCAGCAACACCTGGCAGCCCTCGCACCTTTCGTGTGGCAGCAGTCGCTGGACGTTCGCAATTTCGGAGCTGGGCTCTGGAGGCGGCTCAGACAGCGAGCAGGCAACAACGTCGGCACCCTGAGCTGGCTGGCGAGCCCGGAGCCCCAGTGTCTGTGGGGCTGTGGAAGGGCTGCCAAGGGAAGGCGAGGGCCAGCCACACCTGGCAGCCCTCGCATCTTTCGTGTGGCAGCAGTCGCTGGACGTTCGCAATTTCGGAGGTGGGCTCTGGAGGCGGCGCAGACAGCGAGCAGGCAACAACGTCGGCACCCTGAGCTGGCTGGCGAACCCGGAGCCCCAGTGTCTGTGGGGCTGTGGAAGGGCTGCCAAGGGAAGGCGAGGGCCAGCAACACCTGGCAGTCCTGGCACCTTTGGTGTGGGAGCAGTCGCTGGACGTTCGCAATTTCGGAGCTGGGCTCTGGAGGCGGCGCAGACAGCGAGCAGGCAACAACGTCGGCACCCTGAGCTGGCTGGCGAGCCCGGAGCCCCAGTGTCTGTGGGGCTGTGGAAGGGCTGCCAAGGGAAGGCGAGGGCCAGCCACACCTGGCAGCCCTCGCATCTTTCGTGTGGGAGCAGTCGCTGGACGTTCGCAATTTCGGAGCTGGGCTCTGGAGGCGGCGCAGACAGCGAGCAGGCAACAACGTCGGCACCCTGAGCTGGCTGGCGAGCCCGGAGCCCCAGTGTCTGTGGGGCTGTGGAAGGGCTGCCAAGGGAAGGCGAGGGCCAGCAACACCTGGCAGCTCTCGCACCTTTCGTGTGGCAGCAGTCGCTGGACGTTCGCAATTTTCGAGGTGGGCTCTGGAGGCGGCGCAGACAGCGAGCAGGCAACAACGTCGGCACCCTGAGCTGGCTGGCGAGCCCGGAGCCCCAGTGTCTGTGGGGCTGTGGAAGGGCTGCCAAGGGAAGGCGAGGGCCAGCCACACCTGGCAGCCCTCGCATCTTTCGTGTGGCAGGAGTCGCTGGACGTTCGCAATTTTCGAGATGGGCTCTGGAGGCGGCGCAGACAGCGAGCAGGCAACAACGTCGGCACCCTGAGCTGGCTGGCGAGCCCGGAGCCCCAGTGTCTGTGGGGCTGTGGAAGGGCTGCCAAGGGAAGGCGAGGGCCAGCAACACCTGGCAGCCCTCGCATCTTTCGTGTGGGAGCAGTCGCTGGACGTTCGCAATTTCGGAGCTGGGCTCTGGAGGCGGCGCAGAGAGCGAGCAGGCAAAAACGTCGGCACCCTGAGCTGGCTGGCGAGCCCGGAGCCCCAGTGTCTGTGGGGCTGTGGAAGGGCTGCCAAGGGAAGGCGAGGGCCAGCAACACCTGGCAGTCCTCGCACCTTTCGTGTGGCAGCAGTCGCTGGACGTTCGCAATTTCGGAGCTGGGCTCTGGAGGCGGCGCAGACAGCGAGCAGGCAACAACGTCGGCACCCTGAGCTGGCTGGCGAGCCTGGAGCCCCAGTGTCTGTGGGGCTGTGGAAGGGCTGCCAAGGGAAGGCGAGGGCCAGCAACACCTTGCAGCCCTCGCACCTTTCGTGTGGGAGCAGTCGCTGGACGTTCGCAATTTCGGAGCTGGGCTCTGGAGGTGGCGCAGACAGCGAGCAGGCAACAACGTCGGCACCCTGAGCTGGCTGGCGAGCCCGGAGCCCCAGTGTCTGTGGGGCTGTGGAAGGGCTGCCAAGGGAAGGCGAGGGCCAGCAACACCTGGCAGTCCTCGCACCTTTGGTGTGGGAGCAGTCGCTGGACGTTCGCAATTTCGGAGCTGGGCTCTGGAGGCGGCGCAGACAGCGAGCAGGCAACAACGTCGGCACCCTGAGCTGGCTGGCGAGGCCGCAGCCCCAGTGTCTGTGGGGCTGTGGAAGGGCTGCCAAGGGAAGGCGAGGGCCAGCAACACCTGGCAGCCCTCGCACCTTTCGTGTGGCAGCAGTCGCTGGACGTTCGCAATTTCGGAGCTGGGCTCTGGAGGCGGCGCAGACAGCGAGCAGGCAACAACGTCGGCACCCTGAGCTGGCTGGCGACCCCGGAGCCCCAGTGTCTGTGTGGCTGTGGAAGGGCTGCCAAGGGAAGGCGAGGGCCAGCAACACCTGGCAGCCCTCGCACCTTTGGTGTGGGAGCAGTCGCTGGACGTTCGCAATTTCGGAGCTGGGCTCTGGAGGTGGCGCAGACAGCGAGCAGGCAACAACGTCGGCACCCTGAGCTGGCTGGCGAGCCCGGAGCCCCAGTGTCTGTGGGGCTGTGGAAGGGCTGCCAAGGGAAGGCGAGGGCCAGCAACACCTGGCAGCCCTCGCACCTTTCGTGTGGGAGCAGTCGCTGGACGTTCGCAATTTCGGAGCTGGGCTCTGGAGGCGGCGCAGACAGCGAGCAGGCAACAACGTCGGCACCCTGAGCTGGCTGGCGAGCCTGGAGCCCCAGTGTCTGTGGGGCTGTGGAAGGGCTGCCAAGGGAAGGCGAGGGCCAGCAACACCTTGCAGCCCTCGCATCTTTCGTGTGGGAGCAGTCGCTGGACGTTCGCAATTTCGGAGCTGGGCTCTGGAGGCGGCGCAGAGAGCGAGCAGGCAAAAACGTCGGCACCCTGAGCTGGCTGGCGAGCCCGGAGCCCCAGTGTCTGTGGGGCTGTGGAAGGGCTGCCAAGGGAAGGCGAGGGCCAGCAACACCTGGCAGCCCTCGCACCTTTCGTGTGGGAGCAGTCGCTGGACGTTCGCAATTTCGGAGCTGGGCTCTGGAGGCGGCGCAGACAGCGAGCAGGCAACAACGTCGGCACCCTGAGCTGGCTGGCGAGCCCGGAGCCCCAGTGTCTGTGGGGCTGTGGAAGGGCTGCCAAGGGAAGGCGAGGGCCAGCAACACCTGGCAGCCCTCGCATCTTTCGTGTGGGAGCAGTCGCTGGACGTTCGCAATTTCGGAGCTGGGCTCTGGAGGCGGCGCAGAGAGCGAGCAGGCAAAAACGTCGGCACCCTGAGCTGGCTGGCGAGCCCGGAGCCCCAGTGTCTGTGGGGCTGTGGAAGGGCTGCCAAGGGAAGGCGAGGGCCAGCAACACCTGGCAGTCCTCGCACCTTTCGTGTGGCAGCAGTCGCTGGACGTTCGCAATTTCGGAGCTGGGCTCTGGAGGCGGCGCAGACAGCGAGCAGGCAACAACGTCGGCACCCTGAGCTGGCTGGCGAGCCTGGAGCCCCAGTGTCTGTGGGGCTGTGGAAGGGCTGCCAAGGGAAGGCGAGGGCCAGCAACACCTTGCAGCCCTCGCACCTTTCGTGTGGGAGCAGTCGCTGGACGTTCGCAATTTCGGAGCTGGGCTCTGGAGGTGGCGCAGACAGCGAGCAGGCAACAACGTCGGCACCCTGAGCTGGCTGGCGAGCCCGGAGCCCCAGTGTCTGTGGGGCTGTGGAAGGGCTGCCAAGGGAAGGCGAGGGCCAGCAACACCTGGCAGTCCTCGCACCTTTGGTGTGGGAGCAGTCGCTGGACGTTCGCAATTTCGGAGCTGGGCTCTGGAGGCGGCGCAGACAGCGAGCAGGCAACAACGTCGGCACCCTGAGCTGGCTGGCGAGGCCGCAGCCCCAGTGTCTGTGGGGCTGTGGAAGGGCTGCCAAGGGAAGGCGAGGGCCAGCAACACCTGGCAGCCCTCGCACCTTTCGTGTGGCAGCAGTCGCTGGACGTTCGCAATTTCGGAGCTGGGCTCTGGAGGCGGCGCAGACAGCGAGCAGGCAACAACGTCGGCACCCTGAGCTGGCTGGCGACCCCGGAGCCCCAGTGTCTGTGTGGCTGTGGAAGGGCTGCCAAGGGAAGGCGAGGGCCAGCAACACCTGGCAGCCCTCGCACCTTTGGTGTGGGAGCAGTCGCTGGACGTTCGCAATTTCGGAGCTGGGCTCTGGAGGTGGCGCAGACAGCGAGCAGGCAACAACGTCGGCACCCTGAGCTGGCTGGCGAGCCCGGAGCCCCAGTGTCTGTGGGGCTGTGGAAGGGCTGCCAAGGGAAGGCGAGGGCCAGCAACACCTGGCAGCCCTCGCACCTTTCGTGTGGGAGCAGTCGCTGGACGTTCGCAATTTCGGAGCTGGGCTCTGGAGGCGGCGCAGACAGCGAGCAGGCAACAACGTCGGCACCCTGAGCTGGCTGGCGAGCCTGGAGCCCCAGTGTCTGTGGGGCTGTGGAAGGGCTGCCAAGGGAAGGCGAGGGCCAGCAACACCTTGCAGCCCTCGCATCTTTCGTGTGGGAGCAGTCGCTGGACGTTCGCAATTTCGGAGCTGGGCTCTGGAGGCGGCGCAGAGAGCGAGCAGGCAAAAACGTCGGCACCCTGAGCTGGCTGGCGAGCCCGGAGCCCCAGTGTCTGTGGGGCTGTGGAAGGGCTGCCAAGGGAAGGCGAGGGCCAGCAACACCTGGCAGCCCTCGCACCTTTCGTGTGGGAGCAGTCGCTGGACGTTCGCAATTTCGGAGCTGGGCTCTGGAGGCGGCGCAGACAGCGAGCAGGCAACAACGTCGGCACCCTGAGCTGGCTGGCGAGCCCGGAGCCCCAGTGTCTGTGGGGCTGTGGAAGGGCTGCCAAGGGAAGGCGAGGGCCAGCAACACCTGGCAGCCCTCGCACCTTTCGTGTGGCAGCAGTCGCTGGACGTTCGCAATTTCGGAGGTGGGCTCTGGAGGCGGCGCTGAGAGAGAGCAGGCAACAACGTCGGCACCCGGAGCTGGCTGGCGAGCCCGGAGCCCCAGTGTCTGTGGGGCTGTGGAAGGGCTGCCAAGGGAAGGCGAGGGCCAGCAACACCTGGCAGCCCTCGCACCTTTCGTGTGGCAGCAGTCGCTGGACGTTCGCAATTTCGGAGCTGGGCTCTGGAGGCGGCGCAGACAGCGAGCAGGCAACAACGTCGGCACCCTGAGCTGGCTGGCGAGCCTGGAGCCCCAGTGTCTGTGGGGCTGTGGAAGGGCTGCCAAGGGAAGGCGAGGGCCAGCAACACCTTGCAGCCCTCGCACCTTTCGTGTGGGAGCAGTCGCTGGACGTTCGCAATTTCGGAGCTGGGCTCTGGAGGTGGCGCAGACAGCGAGCAGGCAACAACGTCGGCACCCTGAGCTGGCTGGCGAGCCCGGAGCCCCAGTGTCTGTGGGGCTGTGGAAGGGCTGCCAAGGGAAGGCGAGGGCCAGCAACACCTGGCAGCCCTCGCACCTTTGGTGTGGGAGCAGTCGCTGGACGTTCGCAATTTCGGAGCTGGGCTCTGGAGGCGGCGCTGAGAGAGAGCAGGCAACAACGTCGGCACCCGGAGCTGGCTGGCGAGCCCGGAGCCCCAGTGTCTGTGGGGCTGTGGAAGGGCTGCCAAGGGAAGGCGAGGGCCAGCAACACCTGGCAGCCCTCGCACCTTTCGTGTGGCAGCAGTCGCTGGACGTTCGCAATTTCGGAGCTGGGCTCTAGATGCGGCACTGAGAGAAAGCAGGCAACAACGTCGGCACCCTGAGCTGGCTGGCGAGCCCGGAGCCCCAGTGTCTGTGCGGCTGTGGAAGGGCTGCCAAGGGAAGGCGAGGGCCAGCAACACCTGGCAGCCCTCGCACCTTTCGTGTGGCAGCAGTCGCTGGACGTTCGCAACTTCGGAGCTGGGCTCTGGAGGCGGCGCAGACAGCGAGCAGGCAACAACGTCGGCACCCTGAGCTGGCTGGCGAGCCCGGAGCCCCAGTGTCTGTGGGGCTGTGGAAGGGCTGCCAAGGGAAGGCGAGGGCCAGCCACACCTGGCAGCCCTCGCATCTTTCGTGTGGCAGCAGTCGCTGGACGTTCGCAATTTCGGAGGTGGGCTCTGGAGGCGGCGCAGACAGCGAGCAGGCAACAACGTCGGCACCCTGAGCTGGCTGGCGAACCCGGAGCCCCAGTGTCTGTGGGGCTGTGGAAGGGCTGCCAAGGGAAGGCGAGGGCCAGCAACACCTGGCAGTCCTGGCACCTTTGGTGTGGGAGCAGTCGCTGGACGTTCGCAATTTCGGAGCTGGGCTCTGGAGGCGGCGCAGACAGCGAGCAGGCAACAACGTCGGCACCCTGAGCTGGCTGGCGAGCCCGGAGCCCCAGTGTCTGTGGGGCTGTGGAAGGGCTGCCAAGGGAAGGCGAGGGCCAGCCACACCTGGCAGCCCTTGCATCTTTCGTGTGGGAGCAGTCGCTGGACGTTCGCAATTTCGGAGCTGGGCTCTGGAGGCGGCGCAGACAGCGAGCAGGCAACAACGTCGGCACCCTGAGCTGGCTGGCGAGCCCGGAGCCCCAGTGTCTGTGGGGCTGTGGAAGGGCTGCCAAGGGAAGGCGAGGGCCAGCAACACCTGGCAGCTCTCGCACCTTTCGTGTGGCAGCAGTCGCTGGACGTTCGCAATTTTCGAGGTGGGCTCTGGAGGCGGCGCAGACAGCGAGCAGGCAACAACGTCGGCACCCTGAGCTGGCTGGCGAGCCCGGAGCCCCAGTGTCTGTGGGGCTGTGGAAGGGCTGCCAAGGGAAGGCGAGGGCCAGCCACACCTGGCAGCCCTCGCATCTTTCGTGTGGCAGGAGTCGCTGGACGTTCGCAATTTTCGAGATGGGCTCTGGAGGCGGCGCAGACAGCGAGCAGGCAACAACGTCGGCACCCTGAGCTGGCTGGCGAGCCCGGAGCCCCAGTGTCTGTGGGGCTGTGGAAGGGCTGCCAAGGGAAGGCGAGGGCAAGCAACACCTGGCAGCCCTCGCACCTTTGGTGTGGGAGCAGTCGCTGGACGTTCGCAATTTCGGAGGTGGGCTCTGGAGGCGGCGCAGACAGCGAGCAGGCAACAACGTCGGCACCCTGAGCTGGCTGGCGAGCCCGGAGCCCCAGTGTCTGTGGGGCTGTGGAAGGGCTGCCAAGGGAAGGCGAGGGCCAGCAACACCTGGCAGCCCTCGCACCTTTCGTGTGGCAGCAGTCGCTGGACGTTCGCAATTTCGGAGCTGGGCTCTGGAGGCGGCGCAGACAGCGAGCAGGCAACAACGTCGGCACCCTGAGCTGGCTGGCGAACCCGGAGCCCCAGTGTCTGTGGGGCTGTGGAAGGGCTGCCACGGGAAGGCGAGGGCCAGCAACACCTGGCAGTCCTGGCACCTTTGGTGTGGGAGCAGTCGCTGGACGTTTGCAATTTCGGAGCTGGGCTCTGGAGGCGGCGCAGACAGCGAGCAGGCAACAACGTCGGCACCCTGAGCTGGCTGGCGAGCCCGGAGCCCCAGTGTCTGTGGGGCTGTGGAAGGGCTGCCAAGGGAAGGCGAGGGCCAGCAACACCTGGCAGCCCTCGCACCTTTCGTGTGGCAGCAGTCGCTGGACGTTCGCAATTTCGGAGCTGGGCTCTGGAGGCGGCGCAGACAGCGAGCAGGCAACAACGTCGGCACCCTGAGCTGGCTGGCGAGCCCGGAGCCCCAGTGTCTGTGGGGCTGTGGAAGGGCTGCCAAGGGAAGGCGAGGGCCAGCAACACCTGGCAGCCCTCGCACCTTTGGTGTGGGAGCAGTCGCTGGACGTTCGCAATTCGGAGCTGGGCTCTGGAGGTGGCGCAGACAGCGAGCAGGCACCAACGTCGGCACCCTGAGCTGGCTGGCGAGCCCGGAGCCCCAGTGTCTGTGGGGCTGTGGAAGGGCTGCCAAGGGAAGGCGAGGGCCAGCAACACCTGGCAGCCCTCGCACCTTTCGTGTGGGAGCAGTCGCTGGACGTTCGCAATTTCGGAGCTGGGCTCTGGAGGCGGCGCAGACAGCGAGCAGGCAACAACGTCGGCACCCTGAGCTGGCTGGCGAGCCTGGAGCCCCAGTGTCTGTGGGGCTGTGGAAGGGCTGCCAAGGGAAGGCGAGGGCCAGCAACACCTTGCAGCCCTCGCATCTTTCGTGTGGGAGCAGTCGCTGGACGTTCGCAATTTCGGAGCTGGGCTCTGGAGGCGGCGCAGAGAGCGAGCAGGCAAAAACGTCGGCACCCTGAGCTGGCTGGCGAGCCCGGAGCCCCAGTGTCTGTGGGGCTGTGGAAGGGCTGCCAAGGGAAGGCGAGGGCCAGCAACACCTGGCAGCCCTCGCACCTTTCGTGTGGGAGCAGTCGCTGGACGTTCGCAATTTCGGAGCTGGGCTCTGGAGGCGGCGCAGACAGCGAGCAGGCAACAACGTCGGCACCCGGAGCTGGCTGGCGAGCCCGCAGCCCAGTGTCTGTGGGGCTGTGGAAGGGCTGCCAAGGGAAGGCGAGGGCCAGCAACACCTGGCAGCCCTCGCACCTTTGGTGTGGGAGCAGTCGCTGGACGTTCGCAATTTCGGAGCTGGGCTCTGGAGGCGGCGCTGAGAGAGAGCAGGCAACAACGTCGGCACCCGGAGCTGGCTGGCGAGCCCGGAGCCCCAGTGTCTGTGGGGCTGTGGAAGGGCTGCCAAGGGAAGGCGAGGGCCAGCAACACCTGGCAGCCCTCGCACCTTTCGTGTGGCAGCAGTCGCTGGACGTTCGCAATTTCGGAGCTGGGCTCTGGAGGCGGCGCAGACAGCGAGCAGGCAACAACGTCGGCACCCTGAGCTGGCTGGCGAGCCTGGAGCCCAGTGTCTGTGGGGCTGTGGAAGGGCTGCCAAGGGAAGGCGAGGGCCAGCAACACCTTGCAGCCCTCGCACCTTTCGTGTGGGAGCAGTCGCTGGACGTTCGCAATTTCGGAGCTGGGCTCTGGAGGTGGCGCAGACAGCGAGCAGGCAACAACGTCGGCACCCGGAGCTGGCTGGCGAGCCCGGAGCCCCAGTGTCTGTGGGGCTGTGGAAGGGCTGCCAAGGGAAGGCGAGGGCCAGCAACACCTGGCAGCCCTCGCACCTTTGGTGTGGGAGCAGTCGCTGGACGTTCGCAATTTCGGAGCTGGGCTCTGGAGGCGGCGCTGAGAGAGAGCAGGCAACAACGTCGGCACCCGGAGCTGGCTGGCGAGCCCGGAGCCCCAGTGTCTGTGGGGCTGTGGAAGGGCTGCCAAGGGAAGGCGAGGGCCAGCAACACCTGGCAGCCCTCGCACCTTTCGTGTGGCAGCAGTCGCTGGACGTTCGCAATTTCGGAGCTGGGCTCTAGATGCGGCACTGAGAGAAAGCAGGCAACAACGTCGGCACCCTGAGCTGGCTGGCGAGCCCGGAGCCCCACTGTCTGTGCGGCTGTGGAAGGGCTGCCAAGGG
Source organism: Aptenodytes patagonicus (assembly GCF_965638725.1). Classification (NCBI taxonomy): domain Eukaryota; kingdom Metazoa; phylum Chordata; class Aves; order Sphenisciformes; family Spheniscidae; genus Aptenodytes; species Aptenodytes patagonicus. The sequence continues at coordinate 956 of NW_027472244.1, read as the reverse complement.
AAGGCGAGGGCCAGCAACACCTGGCAGCCCTCGCACCTTTCGTGTGGCAGCAGTCGCTGGACGTTCGCAATTTCGGAGCTGGGCTCTGGAGGCGGCTCAGACAGCGAGCAGGCAACAACGTCGGCACCCTGAGCTGGCTGGCGAGCCCGGAGCCCCAGTGTCTGTGGGGCTGTGGAAGGGCTGCCAAGGGAAGGCGAGGGCCAGCCACACCTGGCAGCCCTCGCATCTTTCGTGTGGCAGCAGTCGCTGGACGTTCGCAATTTCGGAGGTGGGCTCTGGAGGCGGCGCAGACAGCGAGCAGGCAACAACGTCGGCACCCTGAGCTGCCTGGCGAACCCGGAGCCCCAGTGTCTGTGGGGCTGTGGAAGGGCTGCCAAGGGAAGGCGAGGGCCAGCAACACCTGGCAGTCCTGGCACCTTTGGTGTGGGAGCAGTCGCTGGACGTTCGCAATTTCGGAGCTGGGCTCTGGAGGCGGCGCAGACAGCGAGCAGGCAACAACGTCGGCACCCTGAGCTGGCTGGCGAGCCCGGAGCCCCAGTGTCTGTGGGGCTGTGGAAGGGCTGCCAAGGGAAGGCGAGGGCCAGCCACACCTGGCAGCCCTCGCATCTTTCGTGTGGGAGCAGTCGCTGGACGTTCGCAATTTCGGAGCTGGGCTCTGGAGGCGGCGCAGACAGCGAGCAGGCAACAACGTCGGCACCCTGAGCTGGCTGGCGAGCCCGGAGCCCCAGTGTCTGTGGGGCTGTGGAGGGCTGCCAAGGGAAGGCGAGGGCCAGCAACACCTGGCAGCTCTCGCACCTTTCGTGTGGCAGCAGTCGCTGGACGTTCGCAATTTTCGAGGTGGGCTCTGGAGGCGGCGCAGACAGCGAGCAGGCAACAACGTCGGCACCCTGAGCTGGCTGGCGAGCCCGGAGCCCCAGTGTCTGTGGGGCTGTGGAAGGGCTGCCAAGGAAGGCGAG
>NW_027472243.1:45000-47500 GCF_965638725.1 Aptenodytes patagonicus | reverse complement strand
GTCGGCGGGGACCGCCGCGTCCCCGCCGCTCCCCCCGCCTCTCGCCTCCGCTGGCCCCCGCCGCCGGCCGGCGTCCGCGTGCCGGTCAGAGCGCGGGCGGCGGCGCGCGGGAAGGGGGGGGGCTGCCGGCGCGGGGTGTGACGAGCCCCGCCGGCCGAGCCCGCTCGAGCCGGAGGAGGAAGCGGCGACCGGCGGCGACGCCGACGCCGCGGGGCCGGCAGGTGCGAGCGGCGAGAGAGAGAGGGCCTTCGGGGTCGGGGGGGGCGGCTCCCCCGGCCCTCCCCGCACCGGGGCGGGCTGCTGCGGAGCAGCCCGCCCTGCCGTCCGGCCGGCCGCGCAGGGCGAGGCCTCCGGGCGTTCCGGGCTGGCGCGCGGCGCCGTGCGGCGCGGCGGCACCCCCGCCTCGCCTCCCCTCCCCTGCGGGGGAGCCGGAGGCGCGGACGGGCGCCGCCGCCGCCGCCTTCGGCGGGCGAGGCCCCCGCCGGGTCGCGCCCCGCGCCAGCGGGCGGCCCGAGCCACGGCTCTCCTCCCGGGCGCAGCGCCGGGCTACTGAGGGAAACCCCGGGCCCCGGGAAGGAGGCCGAGGTGATGGCGGCGGATGTCGGGCGCGCCCCCGCGGGCGGACGCTCCCCCGAGGGCGGCAGCGGGGGAGGCACCCCCGCGGGGCCTGCAGGTCGTTTCCCTCGCCCCAGGGCCAGGTACCTAGCGTCCGCGCTTCCGCGGCCCTCCCTCGGCGAGCCCGGGGGCCGAAGGCCGCGGAGCCGGGCGGAGGTTTAAAGACGCGGGCGGCTCGGCGCGGCCCGCGGGTTCGGCCGGGCGGTGGCGCCTCGAGGGGCGGGAGTTGCTCCCCGAAGCCCCCCGTGCGGACGCCGCCGCCCGCGCTCGTCCCGCGGGCGGCCGTGCCGTGCCGGGGAGGGGGTCCCGCTGCCCCCCCCTCTCCGCGGTCCGGTCTCGGCGGAGAGACCGCGGCGGGGTAGCCGGCCGTGGCCGGCCTGCCTGCCTCGCAACGGGCGACCCCGGCGGGAGCGCGGGCTCTCCGCCGGGGCGGCGAGTCCCCGCGGCGGGGGCTCGCCGGGCGGCCGCCGGGCCGCCGCGCCTCCGTCGCGGCGCCGCGGCGCGCTGCGCTCCGCTCCTTCCCAGCCCCGGCGAGCTGCTCGGCGGTGTCCCGCCGCTAGCCGCCGGCGAGGGCGGCACCCCCCGTCCGAGCGGCGGCGTCGCCGCTCGGCGTGTCGGTCGGCCGGAGGGCGCCCGCCGCCGGCCGCGCGGCTGTCCCGGCCCGGGCCCCGCCCGTCGCTTCCCTGCCGCCCTTCCCGGCCGTGCCGGGCGGTCGGTCGGGCGGTCGGGGGCGTCCCACTCCCGGTCTCCGCGTGGAAACGGGGAGAGCGGGCGCCGCCCCCGGCTTAGCGCCGTCCGCCTTCCGCCCGGCGCGTGCCCGCGGAAGGGGCCGAGGCGAGAAGCGGCGGCGGCGGCGCCGGGAGGGCGGCCGCCGCGGCGCGGCGGCGGGCGCCGTCCGGCGGTTCCGCGGGCGGTGCGTCGCCGTCTCGGGCTCCGGCGGTTGCCGCCTCCGGCGCGGCGGCGGAGCCGCGGAGGTGCCGTCGGGGCGAGCCGTGGGTTGGGGCTAGGCGGCTGTCGTAGCGCGGCGTGGTTGTCGCGGAGGCGCGCGCGGGGCCGGCGGGGCGCCCCGCTGCCGCCCGTCGCCGTCGTCGTCGGCGGCAGCAGCCTCCGTGTCCCGAGCGAGGCGGGCAGGCGGGGCGCGGCCGTGCGCGCCGCCGCCTCCTCCGTGCGGAGCCCGGGCCGAGCCCGGGCGCCTGGGCCGGCTCCGAAGCGAGGGCAAGGTGCGTTTCCCAGGTCGGTCGGGAGCGCGGGCTCCCCGCCCTTGCCGTTCGGGGTTTTCCGTTCCGTTCCCCCTTCCTCTCCCCCCCTCCTCCTCAGTGTGCTCGTACGGTCAGGCGAGGCGAGGCCTCTCCGCCGCGTCGCGCCGCGTCGCGCCCCCTCCGCGCGGGCGGAGGGGGGCGGTGGGGCGGTCGGGCGGTGGGCCGTCCTCAGAGAGGGGCCGCTCTCGGGGAGCGGTCCCGGTCCCCCCGCGCGCGCGGGGCGGTGCCGAAAAGCAGACAACTCTTAGCGGTGGATCACTCGGCTCGTGCGTCGATGAAGAACGCAGCTAGCTGCGAGAATTAATGTGAATTGCAGGACACATTGATCATCGACACTTCGAACGCACTTGCGGCCCCGGGTTCCTCCCGGGGCTACGCCTGTCTGAGCGTCGCTTGACGATCAATCGCCGCCTGGGCCGCCGCCCCTGGGCGGGCGGCGGGCGCAGCGGCGCGGCTGGGGCGGCTCGCAGGCCCGCGCGCGGCGGCCCCCGGGCCCGGGGAGCGGTTCCCCGCGGCCCGGCGTCGTCGGCCGAGGCGAAGGGCCTTCGTCCCCCTAAATCGAGACTCGGGGAGCGCGCCGAAGCTCCCCGCTCCCGGGGCGCCCGCTGGGCGGAGCTCGTCCCGCC
>NW_027472243.1:30000-37500 GCF_965638725.1 Aptenodytes patagonicus | reverse complement strand
GAGGGCGGGAGGGGGAGCGCGCGCGCGCAGGTGTGCGTGTCGGTGTGTCTGTGTCTGTGTCTGTGTCTGTGTCTGTGTCTGTGTCTGTGTCTCTGTGTGTGTGTGTGTGTGTGTGTGTGTGTGTGTGTCTCCGTGTCTGTGTGTGTGTCTCTCTGAGCGCGCGTGTGCCGCCGGGGGGGGGGGCGGGTGGCGTCTGCAGGGTCGCAGATACTTCTTCTAATACATTTGTTTCATTAAAAAAAGAAATAATAACCCGGCAAGGGACGCCCCGTCCTGAAGTCTCCCGGCAGACGGCGAACTCGCCCCGGGGGCCGCCGCCTCTACCCGGCCCCTCCCCTACCAGCTGGGGAGGAAAAAAGCCGGCCGGGAGGGCAGACTTGCCGTGAGCCGGGGGGGGGGGGGGGGAGGGCGGGGCGGAGCGGAGCGGAGAGGCTGGACGGGGCGGTGAAGCCGGCGAGCGCACGGCGGCCACCGGTTCGGGGCGGGGGGGGCGCGTGCCTGTGGGCGCGTGCGTTGAGGGCGGCGGCGGGGGAGGGGGGCGTTTAAAAAACCCGAAATTCTTAAAAATCCATTCAAAATGACGGGGTGGCCGTCCTTGTACCATGATTCGCGTAAATCCCGAAAAAGGGGAAAAAAAAAAGTTAACCCCCCCGGACCCCCCCCCACGCCCCCCCGCCGCCCTGCTGAAACAGGGACGGGGTGGCCCTTGCGCCAGATTCGCGTAAATCCCGAAAAAGGGGAAAAAAAAAAGTTAACCCCCCCGGACCCCCCCCCACGCCCCCCCGCCGCCCTGCTGAAACAGGGACGGGGTGGCCCTTGCGCCAGATTCGCGTAAATCCCGAAAAAGGGGAAAAAAAAAAGTTAACCCCCCCGGACCCCCCCCCACGCCCCCCCGCCGCCCTGCTGAAACAGGGACGGGGTGGCCCTTGCGCCAGATTCGCGTAAATCCCGAAAAAGGGGAAAAAAAAAAAATAACCCCCCCGGACCCCCCCCCACGCCCCCCCGCCGCCCTGCTGAAACAGGGACGGGGTGGCCCTTGCGCCAGATTCGCGTAAATCCCGAAAAAGGGGAAAAAAAAAAGTTAACCCCCCCGGACCCCCCCCCACGCCCCCCCGCCGCCCTGCTGAAACAGGGACGGGGTGGCCCTTGCGCCAGATTCGCGTAAATCCCGAAAAAGGGGAAAAAAAAAAATTAACCCCCCCGGACCCCCCCCCACGCCCCCCCGCCGCCCTGCTGAAACAGGGACGGGGTGGCCCTTGCGCCAGATTCGCGTAAATCCCGAAAAAGGGGGAAAAAAAAAGTTAACCCCCCCGGACCCCCCCCCACGACCCCCGCCGCCCTGCTGAAACAGGGACGGGGTGGCCCTTGCGCCAGATTCGCGTAAATCCCGAAAAAGGGGGGAAAAAAAAGTTAACCCCCCCGGACCCCCCCCCACGCCCCCCCGCCGCCCTGCTGAAACAGGGACGGGGTGGCCCTTGCGCCAGATTCGCGTAAATCCCGAAAAAGGGGGAAAAAAAAAGTTAACCCCCCCGGACCCCCCCCCACGCCCCCCGCCGCCCTGCTGAAACAGGGACGGGGTGGCCCTTGCGCCAGATTCGCGTAAATCCCGAAAAAGGGGGGAAAAAAAAGTTAACCCCCCCGGACCCCCCCCCACGACCCCCGCCGCCCTGCTGAAACAGGGACGGGGTGGCCCTTGCGCCAGATTCGCGTAAATCCCGAAAAAGGGGAAAAAAAAAAATTAACCCCCCCGGACCCCCCCCCACGCCCCCCCGCCGCCCTGCTGAAACAGGGACGGGGTGGCCCTTGCGCCAGATTCGCGTAAATCCCGAAAAAGGAGAAAAAAAAAAAATTAACCCCCCCGGACCCCCCCCCCCGCCCCCCGCCGCCCTGCTGAAACAGGGACGGGGTGGCCCTTGCGCCAGATTCGCGTAAATCCCGAAAAAGGGGGGAAAAAAAAGTTAACCCCCCCGGACCCCCCCCCACGCCCCCCCGCCGCCCTGCTGAAACAGGGACGGGGTGGCCCTTGCGCCAGATTCGCGTAAATCCCGAAAAAGGGGGAAAAAAAAAGTTAACCCCCCCGGACCCCCCCCCACGACCCCCGCCGCCCTGCTGAAACAGGGACGGGGTGGCCCTTGCGCCAGATTCGCGTAAATCCCGAAAAAGGGGGAAAAAAAAAGTTAACCCCCCCGGACCCCCCCCCACGCCCCCCGCCGCCCTGCTGAAACAGGGACGGGGTGGCCCTTGCGCCAGATTCGCGTAAATCCCGAAAAAGGGGGGAAAAAAAAGTTAACCCCCCCGGACCCCCCCCCACGACCCCCGCCGCCCTGCTGAAACAGGGACGGGGTGGCCCTTGCGCCAGATTCGCGTAAATCCCGAAAAAGGGGAAAAAAAAAAATTAACCCCCCCGGACCCCCCCCCACGCCCCCCCGCCGCCCTGCTGAAACAGGGACGGGGTGGCCCTTGCGCCAGATTCGCGTAAATCCCGAAAAAGGAGAAAAAAAAAAAATTAACCCCCCCGGACCCCCCCCCCCGCCCCCCGCCGCCCTGCTGAAACAGGGACGGGGTGGCCCTTGCGCCAGATTCGCGTAAATCCCGAAAAAGGGGGGAAAAAAAAGTTAACCCCCCCGGACCCCCCCCCACGCCCCCCCGCCGCCCTGCTGAAACAGGGACGGGGTGGCCCTTGCGCCAGATTCGCGTAAATCCCGAAAAAGGGGGAAAAAAAAAGTTAACCCCCCCGGACCCCCCCCCACGACCCCCGCCGCCCTGCTGAAACAGGGACGGGGTGGCCCTTGCGCCAGATTCGCGTAAATCCCGAAAAAGGGGGGAAAAAAAAGTTAACCCCCCCGGACCCCCCCCCACGCCCCCCCGCCGCCCTGCTGAAACAGGGACGGGGTGGCCCTTGCGCCAGATTCGCGTAAATCCCGAAAAAGGGGGAAAAAAAAAGTTAACCCCCCCGGACCCCCCCCCACGCCCCCCGCCGCCCTGCTGAAACAGGGACGGGGTGGCCCTTGCGCCAGATTCGCGTAAATCCCGAAAAAGGGGGGAAAAAAAAGTTAACCCCCCCGGACCCCCCCCCACGACCCCCGCCGCCCTGCTGAAACAGGGACGGGGTGGCCCTTGCGCCAGATTCGCGTAAATCCCGAAAAAGGGGAAAAAAAAAAATTAACCCCCCCGGACCCCCCCCCACGCCCCCCCGCCGCCCTGCTGAAACAGGGACGGGGTGGCCCTTGCGCCAGATTCGCGTAAATCCCGAAAAAGGAGAAAAAAAAAAAATTAACCCCCCCGGACCCCCCCCCCGCCCCCCGCCGCCCTGCTGAAACAGGGACGGGGTGGCCCTTGCGCCAGATTCGCGTAAATCCCGAAAAAGGGGGGAAAAAAAAGTTAACCCCCCCGGACCCCCCCCCACGCCCCCCCGCCGCCCTGCTGAAACAGGGACGGGGTGGCCCTTGCGCCAGATTCGCGTAAATCCCGAAAAAGGGGGAAAAAAAAAGTTAACCCCCCCGGACCCCCCCCCACGCCCCCCGCCGCCCTGCTGAAACAGGGACGGGGTGGCCCTTGCGCCAGATTCGCGTAAATCCCGAAAAAGGGGGGAAAAAAAAGTTAACCCCCCCGGACCCCCCCCCACGACCCCCGCCGCCCTGCTGAAACAGGGACGGGGTGGCCCTTGCGCCAGATTCGCGTAAATCCCGAAAAAGGGGAAAAAAAAAAATTAACCCCCCCGGACCCCCCCCCACGCCCCCCCGCCGCCCTGCTGAAACAGGGACGGGGTGGCCCTTGCGCCAGATTCGCGTAAATCCCGAAAAAGGAGAAAAAAAAAAAATTAACCCCCCCGGACCCCCCCCCCCGCCCCCCGCCGCCCTGCTGAAACAGGGACGGGGTGGCCCTTGCGCCAGATTCGCGTAAATCCCGAAAAAGGGGGGAAAAAAAAGTTAACCCCCCCGGACCCCCCCCCACGCCCCCCCGCCGCCCTGCTGAAACAGGGACGGGGTGGCCCTTGCGCCAGATTCGCGTAAATCCCGAAAAAGGGGGAAAAAAAAAGTTAACCCCCCCGGACCCCCCCCCACGACCCCCGCCGCCCTGCTGAAACAGGGACGGGGTGGCCCTTGCGCCAGATTCGCGTAAATCCCGAAAAAGGGGGGAAAAAAAAGTTAACCCCCCCGGACCCCCCCCCACGCCCCCCGCCGCCCTGCTGAAACAGGGACGGGGTGGCCCTTGCGCCAGATTCGCGTAAATCCCGAAAAAGGGGAAAAAAAAAAATTAACCCCCCCGGACGCCCCCCCACGCCCCCCCGCCGCCCTGCTGAAACAGGGACGGGGTGGCCCTTGCGCCAGATTCGCGTAAATCCCGAAAAAGGAGAAAAAAAAAAAATTAACCCCCCCGGACCCCCCCCCCCGCCCCCCGCCGCCCTGCTGAAACAGGGACGGGGTGGCCCTTGCGCCAGATTCGCGTAAATCCCGAAAAAGGGGGGAAAAAAAAGTTAACCCCCCCGGACCCCCCCCCACGCCCCCCCGCCGCCCTGCTGAAACAGGGACGGGGTGGCCCTTGCGCCAGATTCGCGTAAATCCCGAAAAAGGGGGAAAAAAAAAGTTAACCCCCCCGGACCCCCCCCCACGACCCCCGCCGCCCTGCTGAAACAGGGACGGGGTGGCCCTTGCGCCAGATTCGCGTAAATCCCGAAAAAGGGGAAAAAAGTAGAAATTAGCCCCCACCACCACCCACCCACAGCTCGGCCTGGGGAGAACCGGGCTGGCCGGTCCAGCCGGCTCCGGAGCACGTGGCGGCCGGCCGCCACGTGCACCCGCCTCCGCGGCCGGACGCCACGTCTACCCGCCTCCGCGGCCGGACGCCACGTCTACGAACCTCCGCGGCCGGACGCCACGTCTACCGACCTCCGCGGTCGGACGCCACGTCTACCGGCCTCCGCGGTCGGACGTCACGTCTACCGGCCTCCGCGGTCGGACGCCACGTCTACCGGCCTCCGCGGTCGGACGCCACGTCTACCCGCCTCCGCGGCCGGACGCCACGTCTACCGACCTCCGCGGTCGGACGCCACGTCTACCCGCCTCCGCGGTCGGACGCCACGTCTACCGGCCTCCGCGGTCGGACGCCACGTCTACCGACCTCCGCGGTCGGACGCCACGTCTACCGACCTCCGCGGTCGGACGCCACGTCTACCGACCTCCGCGGTCGGACGCCACGTCTACCGGCCTCCGCGGTCGGACGCCACGTCTACCCGCCTCCGCGGCCGGACGCCACGTCTACCGGCCTCCGCGGTCGGACGCCACGTCTACCGGCCTCCGCGGTCGGACGCCACGTCTACCGGCCTCCGCGGCCGGGCGCCACGTCTACCGACCTCCGCGGCCGGGCGCCACGTCTACCCGCCTCCGCGGCCGGTGGCGGCCGCTAGGTCTACCCGGCTCCGCAGGTGGCCGCCAGGTCGACCCGGCTCCGGGGCCGGCGGCGGCCGGCGGCGGTCCCCGGAGAGCGCGGACCGTCGCTGTCGGCGCGTCCGGCGAAAAGGGTGGCCACGTCTACCGGGCTCCGGCGGGACTTGGTCGCGTTTCCGGGGCTGAGGGGTAGACGTGTTGTCCCCGCCGCCTGCTCGGAGCTGCCCAAGGGGTCGCTGTTTTTCGCTGCCTCCAGTTACGTCATCGTAAAAGGCGGCGGCGGCGGCGCGCCCCCCCGGTGGGCGGAGGCACCGTTCTTGCAGCTTGCCGGGGGCGGGGACGTGCCTGTCCGTACTATAGGAGGGAGTGGGGACTCGCCTCCGAGAGCGGCGCTAGCCAGCGGCTGCAACGGCCTCGCCTCGGCCGGCCAAGTGGGGCGCTCGGCGGGCGTAGTGGCGGTTCCCCCGGACGGTTCGGCTCCCGCGGAGCAGGGCGAAGAGCGAAGACCGGCGGCGGCGGCCGCCGCCGGCACTCGAACGCTGGAAGGGCGGGGGGAGCGCAGCGGAGCTCGGCGCGGCTTTCCCCCGTCCCCCCGAGGGCCCGATGATGGCGATGGCGAGTGCTGGTAGAGGCCCCGAGGCAGAGATGCCTGCGAGAGCCCAGCCCGCCGCGGCGGCCGCCGCCGGCTCCTGAGGGCCAGGGGATGGGGGCGGGCGAGGTGGCGGCACCTCGTCCTTTGTTTTTCTCCGGCCTTAAGCCGGAGCCCGCCAAGCGGGCAGAGAGCGGCGGCCGGTCGTGGTGGCCGGCAGCCGGGCGCACGCAGACGGCCGGGGGGTTTCGAGCCTGCCGCGGCTTTCCCCGGCCCCCCCCAGGGAGGGCCCGATGATGGCGCGGGCGAGGCGGCGGCGCCTCGGCCTCCTTTTTGCCGGCGCGAGCCATACGCGGGCGGCCCGTGGCGTCTGGCCTACCCCGGCTTCCCCCGTCGCCGGAGGGCTCGACGAGAAAGTCTGCACGCGGCGGGCGAGGCGGCGGCGGCGCCCCGTCCTTTTTCTCCGGCCCTAAGCTGGAGCCCGCTGAGCGGGGGAAGATCAATGGCAGCCGGTCCCGGTGGCCGGCAGCCGAACGCAGGTGGCCGGGGGGTAGGCTTTCCCCGTGCTCCGATCCCCGGCGATGGCGCGGGCGAGGCGTGGCGCCTCGTGTTATTTTTTTTTCTTTTTTCTTTTCCCACCGTGAGGGCGACGGGCAAAGACCGGCGGCCGGTGGCGGTCGCCGGCACTCTGGAACGCTGAAGGGCCCGGGGGAGTCGAGCCTGCCGCGGCTTTCCCCCGGTCCCGGTGACCTCGCTCGAGGGCGTTGTTGTCTGGAGCGGGTGGCCGGCGGCACCTCCCGCTCCTCCCCCCGTCTTTGACCGACTCAGACCCGCAGGCAGCGCCCGCCGAGGCGTCCCCGGGCGCGTCGGGAGAGGCTTCTCGGCGGGCCGGCTCTGCCGGTGTTCAGGCCGGCGTTGCACCTCTCCGCAGACGTTGCCCTCTCGCTCGCACGCAGGGCCCCGCGTCCGCCGCCCAGCCAGCCCTCCCCGGGCGGGCGGGGGAGCGGGCGCGCGCGGCCGTCGCTGTCCCAGGAACCGTGGCCGCGGGGCCTCCGCTTGCTTTTGTCCTCCTTCGCTGCCTTTCCGTACTTACCCGATCGATGAGGCGCTTAGGGCGCGTCGGAGAGGCTTCTCGGCGGGCCGGCTCTGCCGGTGTTCAGGCCGGCGTTGCACCTCTCCGCAGACGTTGCCCTCTCGCTCGCACGCAGGGCCCCGCGTCCGCCGCCCAGCCAGCCCTCCCCGGGCGGGCGGGGGAGCGGGCGCGCGCGGCCGTCGCTGTCCCAGGAACCGTGGCCGCGGGGCCACCGCTTACTTCTCCGCTGTCTTTCCTTTACCGATCGATGAGGCCTTTCGGGTCGCGTCGGAGAGGGCCCCCGGCGGGCCGGCTCCTCCGTGCTCCCCGTCATAGGGAGCAACGGCGGTGTCCGGTGTTCAGGCAGGGCGGTCTCCTTTCCAATTCGCTTCCCGTCGCACGCGAGGTGTTGTCCTCCTCCCCCGACCGAGCGAGCGAGCGAAGGGGGCCGT
>NW_027472243.1:10000-17500 GCF_965638725.1 Aptenodytes patagonicus | reverse complement strand
AAAAAAAAAAGTTCGAGGAATCGAGCGGTAGTTTGTCTCGGTCGAGCTAGTTCCGGAAGCGCGTTACCGATACACGCGCCTGCCCCGCCCGCCCCCCGCTTCTTTTCTGTTACCGTTCCTTCAGCTTTTCATTTCTTTATCGCTTTTCTTTGCGCCCGCCCTCCCCCACCCCCCGCCCCCCCGCCTTACCTTTTTTTTTCCTCGCCGCCGAAGCCGCCTGGGGGCCGCGGCCGGGCAGAGGTGGCGGCCCCCGGCCCCGCCCCCCCCCCCCCCGCCTTCCGCCAGTCGGTTGGCCGCGCCCGGAGACTTTAGGAGCCGGCGGCGTCCCCTGCCGCCTCTGTGCCCGCGCGGCAGAGGGGAGTCCCGGCGGCGTGCGGTCTCTAAGACCGGCTGCCGAGTCGCTGCCCTGCCGTGCCCGAGCCCCGGCTCCCGCCTTCCTCGCTCCCTCCCTCCCTCTCGCCCTGCTGCGCGCCTGCCCGCCGCCCCCGCTCCGCGGCTGAAAACCAACGAACGCGAAACGGGGCAGCGGTGGGGTGTGTCTGCGTTGAAAAAAAAAAAAACCCGCAACGACCCAAACGGAAACCTTCTCCGAATCCCTGTATCCCCCCCTCCCCAGCCTGCCTCTGCGCCGGCCTCCCTCCCCTGCCGCTGCCGCTGCCGTCGCGACCGAGCGCTGGGAACGTTGGCGTGGCGGGAACCGGCGCCCTTTCGCCGTGGCGGGGCGGGCGGGCGGGCGGGGGCCCGGTTGCCGGGCAGCGGGGCGCGCGCGCATGCGCAGAGCGCGCGGCTGCGGAGCACACCTCCCCCAGCCCGCCCCCCCCGCTGCTCCGGGGCGCCGGAAGAGTCTGCGGTCGGGGCGGAGGGGCCGCACCCGCCGCCGGCGCGTACGGAACTGCAGCGCGGGGAGGGAGAGAGGCGGGAGGGGGAAGCGCGCGCGCGCAGGTGTGCGTGTCGGTGTGTCTGTGTCTGTGTCTGTGTCTGTGTCTGTGTCTCTGTGTGTGTGTGTGTGTGTGTGTGTGTGTGTGTCTCCGTGTCTGTGTGTGTGTCTCTCTGAGCGCGCGTGTGCCGCCGGGGGGGGGGGGGGGGGGCGGGTGGCGTCTGCAGGGGTCGCAGATACTTCTTCTAATACATTTGTTTCATTAAAAAAGAAATAATAACCGGCAAGGGACGCCCCGTCCTGAAGTCTCCCGGCAGACGGCGAACTCGCCCCGGGGGCCGCCGCCTCTACCCGGCCCCTCCCCTACCAGCTGGGGAGGAAAAAAGCCGGCCGGGAGGGCAGACTTGCCGTGAGCCGGGGGGGGGGGGGGGAGGGGCGGGGCGGAGCGGAGCGGAGAGGCTGGACGGGGCGGTGAAGCCGGCGAGCGCACGGCGGCCACCGGTTCGGGGCGGGGGGGGCGCGTGCCTGTGGGCGCGTGCGTTGAGGGCGGCGGCGGGGGAGGGGGGGCGTTTAAAAAACCCGAAATTCTTAAAAATCCATTCAAAATGACGGGGTGGCCGTCCTTGTACCATGATTCGCGTAAATCCCGAAAAAGGGGAAAAAAAAAAGTTAACCCCCCCGGACCCCCCCCACGCCCCCCCGCCGCCCTGCTGAAACAGGGACGGGGTGGCCCTTGCGCCAGATTCGCGTAAATCCCGAAAAAGGGGAAAAAAAAAAGTTAACCCCCCGGACCCCCCCCCACGCCCCCCCCCCGCCCTGCTGAAACAGGGACGGGGTGGCCCTTGCGCCAGATTCGCGTAAATCCCGAAAAGGGGAAAAAAAAAAGTTAACCCCCCCGGACCCCCCCCCACGCCCCCCCGCCGCCCTGCTGAAACAGGGACGGGGTGGCCCTTGCGCAGATTCGCGTAAATCCCGAAAAAGGGGAAAAAAAAAAATAACCCCACCGGACCCCCCCCACGCCCCCCCGCCGCCCTGCTGAAACAGGGACGGGGTGGCCCTTGCGCCAGATTCGCGTAAATCCCGAAAAAGGGGAAAAAAAAAGTTAACCCCCCCGGACCCCCCCCACGCCCCCCGCCGCCCTGCTGAAACAGGGACGGGGTGGCCCTTGCGCCAGATTCGCGTAAATCCCGAAAAAGGGGAAAAAAAAAAATTAACCCCCCGGACCCCCCCCACGCCCCCCGCCGCCCTGCTGAAACAGGGACGGGGTGGCCCTTGCGCCAGATTCGCGTAAATCCCGAAAAAGGGGGAAAAAAAAAGTTAACCCCCCCGGACCCCCCCCCACGCCCCCGCCGCCCTGCTGAAACAGGGACGGGGTGGCCCTTGCGCCAGATTCGCGTAAATCCCGAAAAAGGGGAAAAAAAAAAATTAACCCCCCCGACCCCCCCCCACGCCCCCCCGCCGCCCTGCTGAAACAGGGACGGGGTGGCCCTTGCGCCAGATTCGCGTAAATCCCGAAAAAGGAGAAAAAAAAAAATTAACCCCCCGGACCCCCCCCCCGCCCCCCCGCCGCCCTGCTGAAACAGGGACGGGGTGGCCCTTGCGCCAGATTCGCGTAAATCCCGAAAAAGGGGGGAAAAAAAAAGTTAACCCCCCGACCCCCCCCCACGCCCCCCGCCGCCCTGCTGAAACAGGGACGGGGTGGCCCTTGCGCCAGATTCGCGTAAATCCCGAAAAAGGGGGAAAAAAAAAGTTAACCCCCCCGGACCCCCCCCCACGCCCCCGCCGCCCTGCTGAAACAGGGACGGGGTGGCCCTTGCGCCAGATTCGCGTAAATCCCGAAAAAGGGGGAAAAAAAAAGTAACCCCCCGGACCCCCCCCACGCCCCCGCCGCCCTGCTGAAACAGGGACGGGGTGGCCCTTGCGCCAGATTCGCGTAAATCCCGAAAAAGGGGGGAAAAAAAAGTTAACCCCCCCGGACCCCCCCACGACCCCCGCCGCCCTGCTGAAACAGGGACGGGGTGGCCCTTGCGCCAGATTCGCGTAAATCCCGAAAAAGGGGAAAAAAAAAAATTAACCCCCCCGGACCCCCCCACGCCCCCCGCCGCCCTGCTGAAACAGGGACGGGGTGGCCCTTGCGCCAGATTCGCGTAAATCCCGAAAAAGGAGAAAAAAAAAAAAATTAACCCCCCGGACCCCCCCCCCCGCCCCCCGCCGCCCTGCTGAAACAGGGACGGGGTGGCCCTTGCGCCAGATTCGCGTAAATCCCCGAAAAAGGGGAAAAAAAAAAAATTAACCCCCCGGACCCCCCCCCCCGCCCCCCGCGCCCCTGCTGAAACAGGGACGGGGTGGCCCTTGCGCCAGATTCGCGTAAATCCCGAAAAAGGGGAAAAAAAAAAAATTAACCCCCCCGGACCCCCCCCCCACGACCCCCGCCGCCCTGCTGAAACAGGGACGGGTGGCCCTTGCGCCAGATTCGCGTAAATCCCGAAAAAGGGGAAAAAAAAAAATTAACCCCCCCGGACCCCCCCCCCCCCCGCCCCCCGCCGCCCTGCTGAAACAGGGACGGGGTGGCCCTTGCGCCAGATTCGCGTAAATCCCGAAAAAGGGGAAAAAAAAAAGTTAACCCCCCCGGACCCCCCCCCACGACCCCCGCCGCCCTGCTGAAACAGGGACGGGGTGGCCCTTGCGCCAGATTCGCGTAAATCCCGAAAAAGGGGAAAAAAAAAAATTAACCCCCCCGGACCCCCCCCCACGACCCCCGCCGCCCTGCTGAAACAGGGACGGGGTGGCCCTTGCGCCAGATTCGCGTAAATCCCGAAAAGGGGGAAAAAGTAGAAATTAGCCCCCACCACCACCCACCCACAGCTCGGCCTGGGGAGAACCGGGCTGGCCGGTCCAGCCGGCTCCGGAGCACGTGGCGGCCGGCCGCCACGTGCACCCGCCTCCGCGGCCGGACGCCACGTCTACCCGCCTCCGCGGCCGGACTCCACGTCTACGAACCTCCGCGGCCGGACGCCACGTCTACCGACCTCCGCGGTCGGACGCCACGTCTACCCGCCCCCGCGGCCGGACGCCACGTCTACCGGCCTCCGCGGCCGGACGCCACGTCTACCGACCTCCGCGGTCGGACGCCACGTCTACCGACCTCCGCGGCCGGACGCCACGTCTACCGGCCTCCGCGGCCGGGCGCCACGTCTACCCGCCTCCGCGGCCGGACGCCACGTCTACCGACCTCCGCGGTCGGACGCCACGTCTACCGGCCTCCGCGGTCGGACGCCACGTCTACCGACCTCCGCGGCCGGGCGCCACGTCTACCCGCCTCCGCGGCCGGACGCCACGTCTACCGGCCTCCGCGGTCGGACGCCACGTCTACCGGCCTCCGCGGTCGGACGCCACGTCTACCCGCCTCCGCGGCCGGACGCCACGTCTACCGACCTCCGCGGTCGGACGCCACGTCTACCGACCTCCGCGGCCGGACGCCACGTCTACCGGCCTCCGCGGCCGGGCGCCACGTCTACCGACCTCCGCGGCCGGGCGCCACGTCTACCCGCCTCCGCGGCCGGTGGCGGCCGCTAGGTCTACCCGGCTCCGCAGGTGGCCGCCAGGTCGACCCGGCTCCGGGGCCGGCGGCGGCCGGCGGCGGTCCCCGGAGAGCGCGGACCGTCGCTGTCGGCGCGTCCGGCGAAAAGGGTGGCCACGTCTACCGGGCTCCGGCGGGACTTGGTCGCGTTTCCGGGGCTGAGGGGTAGACGTGTTGTCCCCGCCGCCTGCTCGGAGCTGCCCAAGGGGTCGCTGTTTTTCGCTGCCTCCAGTTACGTCATCGTAAAAGGCGGCGGCGGCGGCGCGCCCCCCCGGTGGGCGGAGGCACCGTTCTTGCAGCTTGCCGGGGGCGGGGACGTGCCTGTCCGTACTATAGGAGGGAGTGGGGACTCGCCTCCGAGAGCGGCGCTAGCCAGCGGCTGCAACGCCCTCGCCTCGGCCGGCCAAGTGGGGCGCTCGGCGGGCGTAGTGGCGGTTCCCCCGGACGGTTCGGCTCCCGCGGGGCAGGGCGAAGAGCGAAGACCGGCGGCGGCGGCCGCCGCCGGCACTCGAACGCTGGAAGGGCGGGGGGAGCGCAGCGGAGCTCGGCGCGGCTTTCCCCCGTCCCCCCGAGGGCCCGATGATGGCGATGGCGAGTGCTGGTAGAGGCCCCGAGGCAGAGGTGCCTGCGAGAGCCCAGCCCGCCGCGGCGGCCGCCGCCGGCTCCTGAGGGCCAGGGGATGGGGGCGGGCGAGGTGGCGGCACCTCGTCCTTTGTTTTTCTCCGGCCTTAAGCCGGAGCCCGCCAAGCGGGCAGAGAGCGGTGGCCGGTCGTGGTGGCCGGCAGCCGGGCGCACGCAGACGGCCGGGGGGTTTCGAGCCTGCCGCGGCTTTCCCCGGCCCCCCCCAGGGAGGAGGGCCCGATGATGGCGCGGGCGAGGCGGCGGCGCCTCGGCCTCCTTTTTGCCGGCGCGAGCCATACGCGGGCGGCCCGTGGCGTCTGGCCTACCCCGGCTTCCCCCGTCGCCGGAGGGCTCGACGAGAAAGTCTGCACGCGGCGGGCGAGGCGGCGGCGGCGCCCCGTCCTTTTTCTCCGGCCCTAAGCTGGAGCCTGCTGAGCGGGGGAAGATCAATGGCAGCCGGTCCCGGTGGCCGGCAGCCGAACGCAGGTGGCCGGGGGGTAGGCTTTCCCCGTGCTCCGATCCCCGGCGATGGCGCGGGCGAGGCGTGGCGCCTCGTGTTTTTTTTTTTTCTTTTTTCTTTTCCCACCGTGAGGGCGACGGGCAAAGACCGGCGGCCGGTGGCGGTCGCCGGCACTCTGGAACGCTGAAGGGCCCGGGGGAGTCGAGCCTGCCGCGGCTTTCCCCCGGTCCCGGTGACCTCGCTCGAGGGCGTTGTTGTCTGGAGCAGGTGGCCGGCGGCACCTCCCGCTCCTCCCCCCGTCTTTGACCGACTCAGACCCGCAGGCAGCGCCCGCCGAGGCATCCCCGGGCGCGTCGGGAGAGGCTTCTCGGCGGGCCGGCTCTGCCGGTGTTCAGGCCGGCGTTGCACCTCTCCGCAGACGTTGCCCTCTCGCTCGCACGCAGGGCCCCGCGTCCGCCGCCCAGCCAGCCCTCCCCGGGCGGGCGGGGGAGCGGGCGCGCGCGGCCGTCGCTGTCCCAGGAACCGTGGCCGCGGGGCCTCCGCTTGCTTTTGTCCTCCTTCGCTGCCTTTCCGTACTTACCCGATCGATGAGGCGCTTAGGGCGCGTCGGAGAGGCTTCTCGGCGGGCCGGCTCTGCCGGTGTTCAGGCCGGCGTTGCACCTCTCCGCAGACGTTGCCCTCTCGCTCGCACGCAGGGCCCCGCGTCCGCCGCCCAGCCAGCCCTCCCCGGGCGGGCGGGGGAGCGGGCGCGCGCGGCCGTCGCTGTCCCAGGAACCGTGGCCGCGGGCCTCCGCTTGCTTTTGTCCTCCTTCGCTGCCTTTCCGTACTTACCCGATCGATGAGGTGCTTAGGGCGCGTCGGAGAGGCTTCTCGGCGGGCCGGCTCTGCCGGTGTTCAGGCCGGCGTTGCACCTCTCCGCAGACGTTGCCCTCTCGCTCGCACGCAGGGCCCCGCGTCCGCCGCCCAGCCAGCCCTCCCCGGGCGGGCGGGGGAGCGGGCGCGCGCGGCCGTCGCTGTCCCAGGAACCGTGGCCGCGGGGCCACCGCTTACTTCTCCGCTGTCTTTCCTTTACCGATCGATGAGGCCTTTCGGGTCGCGTCGGAGAGGGCCCCGGCGGGCCGGCTCCTCCGTGCTCCCCGTCATAGGGAGCAACGGCGGTGTCCGGTGTTCAGGCAGGGCGGTCTCCTTTCCAATTCGCTTCCCGTCGCACGCGAGGTGTTGTCCTCCTCCCCCGACCGAGCGAGCGAAGGGGGCCGTGACGATGGCGGCGGTGTCGGCGGCGGGGCGCGCGCCTCGCCGCGTCGCCGCGCGCCCCCCCCTCCCCGGCTCGGCGGGGTTCCTCGGACTTCTTTACCGATCCGGGCTGTGTGACGGCCGCGTGGCCCCGTGAGCCCTCAGGTGTCCGAAACCACGCGAGGCGCCGGTGCCGGCCTGCGTCCGGGTGCCCGCGGGTGCCGGCTGCGAGCAGCGCTTGGGCGGCGGGGCGGCCGAGCCGAGAAAAGAGGGGAAGCCAGAAGGGCCGCACCCGCCCGGGTGGGCCCCGAGGCGTGCCGCGGGCGGCAGGGGGGCGTCCCCCTCCGCCGCTGCCGCCGCTGTGGCGTCGGCTCGTCGTGCCGCACCCCCGCCCGCTGCGGAGCGAGCCGCCCCGGCAGGGGCCTCGTTCGCGGGGGTCGCGCCCGCCTCGGCGGGTCGCCTTCTCCTCTAGCACGTCCGGAGCTCCCCGCGGCAGGGGAGCGAGTCCCTCTGCCCCCCCCTCCCCGCTCGATCGCCTGCGATCTTGCGGCCGGGCCGGCCTACGGGGGCGGGTCAGCCCCGGCCGGCCGATGCCGCGCGGAGCCGGCGCGCGCGCGCGCGCGCTCGCGAGTGCCCGTCTCGCGGGAGACGGGAGCGCGGCGCCGCCGCCGCGCGCCGAGAGCGAGAAAAAAAGCTGCGCAGCGGTCCCGGCTCCTTGCCCGCGGCGGC